>NC_083403.1:1877325-2048776 GCF_020745735.1 Hemiscyllium ocellatum | reverse complement strand
CTCCCCCCCCCCGCACTATCTCCCCATCCCCCCCGCGCTCTCTCCCCACTGCCCCCCTCTCTCCCCACTGCCCCCCTCTCTCCCCATCGCCCTTTATCGAACCCCACTCTAGCCCCACTGCCCTGCTGTCTCCTTGTAACCCTGTTGCCCCACCTGAGGGGCTGGGAACTGGCCCTTGCTGGGGATGGCACGTTGTTATTTTGCCGTGAGTATGTGAGTGGTTTGCCCTCTGGTATCTCTTGTCTTGTTGCCGAGCCAGTGGGTGTGTCTGTGTATCCAGGGGCCGCACTGATGTTGTCTTTCTAATTGTTTTTCAGGTTCCCAATGAGGTATGTCAGAAATCCCGGCCGTGGGATCGCGGCTTTCAGAAAACAACAGTAACTCTGCGACCCTACTCAGGCAGCAGGGGAGGGTCAGCGCTGAGGGAGCGCCGCACTGTCGGAGGGTCAGCGCTGAGGGAGCGCCGCACTGTCGGAGGGTCAGCGCTGAGGGAGCGCCGCACTGTCGGAGGGTCAGCGCTGAGGGAGCGCCGCACTGTCGGAGGGTCAGCGCTGAGGGAGCGCCGCACTGTCGGAGGGTCAGCGCTGAGGGAGCGCCGCACTGTCGGAGGGTCAGCGCTGAGGGAGCGCCGCACTGTCGGAGGGTCAGCGCTGAGGGAGCGCCGCACTGTCGGAGGGTCAGCGCTGAGGGAGCGCCGCACTGTCGGAGGGTCAGCGCTGAGGGAGCGCCGCACTGTCGGAGGGTCAGCGCTGAGGGAGCGCCGCACTGTCGGAGGGTCAGCGCTGAGGGAGGGCCGCACTGTCGGAGGGTCAGCGCTGAGGGAGGGCCGCACTGTCGGAGGGTCAGTATTGATGTCCAATGCTCTGGTGTTGAATGGGTTGATGGTGTTGGGTTATGGCTGCCCTGGGGTTTGATGACCTCCCTGTAAGTGGTCTCTCTCTCTCTGTGTCTCCCCCTTCTTGCTCAGTATAAGGGGGTGTCCAATATCCATCTGCCTAAGAGTTACTTCCTGACCCACGGCTCCCGCGTACGTTCCGAGACCTTTATCAATCTGCGTGAGGTCTCGACTCGATTCCAACTGCCCCCTGGAGAATACCTCGTTGTGCCTTCCACCTTTGAACCTCACAAAAATGGAGATTTCGCTGTGAGGGTCTTCTCCGAGAATCGCTCGCAGACAGAGTGAGTAATCTGGGCGGGGTCCGGCAAGGGGAATGAATGAACATGGAGCTGACAGCTGGGGGTGGGTAACACTATGGCAGCTCCCTCAGTCTCTATAACCTTCCCTCTCTCCCTATCCCTCTCTCTACAACCTTCCCTCTATCCCTATCGCTCTCAAACCTTCCCTCTGTCCATATCCCTCTCTCTCTCTAACCTTCCCTCTCTCCCTATCCCTCTCTCTACAACCTTCCCTCTGTCCCTATCCCTCTCTCTCTATAACCTTCCCTCTGTCCCTATCCCTCTCTCTCTATAACCTTCCCTCTGTCCCTATCCCTCTCTCTCTATAACCTTCCCTCTATCTCTATCTCTCTCTCTCTATAACCTTCCCTCTCTCCCTATCCATCTCTCTCTATAACCTTCCCTCTATCCCTATCCCTGTCCAATGTGTGCAGGAGGGTTTCCTGACACAATATGTGGACAGACCAACAAGAGGTGAGGCCATACTGGATTTGGTGTTAGACTTGGAGGTAGGTGAGCACTTTGGGGACAGTGACCACAATTCGGTGACTTTTACTCTAGTGATAGAGAGGGATGAGTGTGCACCGCAGGGCAAGAGTTATAGCTGGGGGCAGGGAAATTATGATGCAGTGAGGCATGGCTTAGGATGCTTGGCTTGGAAAAGTAGGCTTCAAAGGAAGGGTGCAATCGATATGTGGAGCTTGTTCAAGGAGCAACTATTGAGTGTCCTTGATAAGTATGTACCAGTCAGGCAGGGAGGAAAGGGTCGTGTAAGGGAGCCGTGGTTTAATAAGGAATTGGAATCCCTTGTTAAAGGGAAGAGGGCGGCCTATGTAAAGATGAGGCGTGAAGGTTCAGTTGGGGCGATTGAGAGTTATAAGGTAGCCAGGAAGGTTCTAAAGAGAGAGCTAAGAGCAGCAAGGAGGGGACATGAAAAGTCCTTAGTTGGTAGGATTAGGGAAAACCCAAAGGCTTTCTATAGGTATGTCAGGAATAAAAGGATGACTAGGGTAGGAATAGGTCCAGTCAAGGATAGTAGTGGGAAGTTGCGTGTGGAGGCTGAAGAGATTGGGGAGACACTGAATGAACACCTTTCGTCAGTATTCACTCAGGAACAGGACATTGTTGCTGATGTGAATATTGAGTCACAATTAATTAGAATGGATGGCTTTGAGGTATGTAGGGAAGAGGTGTTGGAAATTCTGGAAAAGGGTGAAAATAGATAAGTCCCCTGGGCCTGATGGCATTTATCCTAGGATTCTCTGGGAAGCAAGGGAGGAGATAGCGGAGCCATTGGCCTTGATTTTTATGTCCTCGTTGTCTACAGGAATGGTGCCAGAAGACTGGAGGATAGCAAATGTGGTCCCCTTGTTCAAGAAGGGGAGTAGGGATAACCCGAGTAACTATAGGCCAGTGAGTCTCACTTCTGTTGTGGGCAAAGTCTTAGAGAGAATTGTAAGGGATAGGATTTATGAACATCTGGATAGGAATAATGTGATCAAGGATAGTCAGCATGGTTTTGTGAAGGGCAGGTCGTGCCTCACAAACCTTATTGAGTTCTTTGAGCAGGTGACTAAGGAGGTGGACGAGGGTAAAGCAGTAGATGTGGTGTATATGGATTTTAGTAAGGCGTTCGATAAGGTTCCCCATGGTAGGCTACTGCAAAAAATACAGAGGTATGGCATTGAGGGTGCATTAGAGGTTTGGATTAGGAATTGGCTGGCTGGAAGGAGACAGAGGGTAGTAGTTGATGGTAAAGGTTCATCTTGGAGTGCAGTTACTAGCGGTGTACCACAAGGGTCTGTTTTGGGACCATTGCTGTTTGTCATTCTTATAAATGACCTGAAGGAGGGGCTAGAAGGTTGGGTGAGCAAGTTTGCGGATGATACGAAAGTCGGTGGAGTTGTTGACAGTGAGGAAGGATGTGGCAGGTTACAGCGGGATATAGATAAGCTGCAGAGCTGGGCAGAAAGGTGGCAGATGGAGTTCAATGTCGCTAAGCATGAAATGATTCACTTTGGTAAGAGTAACAAGAAGATGGGGTACTGGGCTAATGGTCGGATACTTGGTAGTGTGGATGAGCAGAGGGATCTTGGTGTCCATGTACACAGATCTCTGAAAGTTGCCACCCAGGTAAATAGTGCTGTGAGGAAGGCATATGGTGTACTGGCTTTTATTGGTAGAGGAATTGAGTTCCGGAGTCCTGAGGTCATGTTGCAGTTGTATAAGACTCTGGTGCGGCCTCATCTGGATTATTGTGTGCAGTTTTGGTCGCCATACTATAGGAAGGATGTGGAGGCACTGGAACGGGTGCAGAGGAGGTTTACCAGGATGTTGCCTGGTATGGTAGGAAGATCGTATGAGGAAAGGCTGAGGCACTTGGGGCTGTTCTCATTGGAGAAGAGAAGGTTTAGGGGAGATTTGATAGAGGTGTATAAGATGATTAGGGTTTAGATAGGGTTGATAGTGAGAACCTTTTTCCACGTATGGAGTCAGATATTATGAGGGGGCATAGCTTTAAATTAAGGGGTGGTAGGTATAGGACAGATGTTAGGGTAGATTCTTTACTCAGCGAGTCGTGGGTTCATGGAATGCCCTGCCAGTAGCAGTGGTGGACTCTCCCTCTTTATGGGCATTTAAACGGGCATTGGATAGACATATGGAGGATAGTGGGCTAGTGAAGGTTAGGTGGGCTTGGATCGGCACAACATCGAGGGCTGAAGGGCCTGTACTGCGCTGTATTTTTCCATGTTCTATGTTCTCTCTATAACCCTCCCTCTATCCCTATCCCTCTCTATAACCTTCCCTCTATCCCTATCCCTCTCTCTCTATAACCTTTCCTCTATCCCTATCCCTCTCTCTCTACAACCTTCCCCCTATCCCTATCCCTCTCTGTAACCTTCCCTCTATCCCTATCCCTCTCTGTAACTTCCCTCTATCTCTATCCCTCTCTGTAGCCTTCCCTCTATCTCTATCCCTCTCTCTGTAACCTTCCCTCTATCCCTCTCTCTATAACCTTCCCTCTATCCCTATCCCTCTCTCTACAACCTTCCCTCTATCCCTATCCCTCTCTCTACAACCTTCCCTCTATCTCTATCCGTCTCTGTAACCTTCCCTCTATCCCTATCCCCCTCTCTCTATAACCTTCCCTCTATCCCTATCCCCCTCTCTCTACAACCTTCCCTCTATCTCTGTCCCTCTCTGTAACCTTCCCTCTATCCTTATCCGTCTCTCTATAACCTTCCCTCTATCCCTCTCTCTCTCTATAACCTTCCCTCTCTCTCTCTATAACCTTCCCTCTATCCCTCTCTCTCTCTATAACCTTCCCTCTATCTCTATCCCTCACTCTCTATAACCTTTCCTCTATCCCTCTCTCTCTATAACCTTCCCTCTATCTCTATCCCCCTTTCTCTATAACCTCCCCTCTATCTCTATCCCTCTCTCTCTATAACCTTCCCTCTATCTCTATCCCTCTCTCTCTATAACCTTCCCTCTATCTCTATCCCTCTCTCTCTATAACCTTCCCTCTATCTCTATCCCCCTCTCTCTATAACCTTCCCACTATCTCTATCCCTCTCTCTCTATAACCTTCCCTCTATCTCTATCCCTCTCTGTCACCTTCCCTCTATCCCTATCCCTCTCTCTCTACAACCTTCCCTCTATCTCTGTCCCTCTCTGTAACCTTCCCTCTATCCTTATCCGTCTCTCTATAACCTTCCCTCTATCCCTATCCCCCTCTCTCTATAACCTTCCCTCTATCCCTATCCCTCTCTCTCTACAACCTTCCCTCTATCTCTGTCACCTTCCCTCTATCCTTATCCGTCTCTCTATAACCTTCCCTCTATCCCTCTCTCTCTATAACCTTCCCTCTATCTCTATCCCCCTCTCTCTATAACCTTCCCTCTATCCCTATCCCTCTCTCTCTATAACCTTCCCTCTATCTCTATCCCTCTCTCTCTATAACCTTCCCTCTATCCCTCTCTCTCTATAACCTTCCCTCTATCTCTATCCCCCTCTCTCTATAACCTTCCCTCTATCCCTATCCCTCTCTCTCTATAACCTTCCCTCTATCTGTATCCCTCTCTCTCTATAACCTTCCCTCTATCCCTCTCTCTCTATAACCTTCCCTCTATCTCTATCCCCCTCTCTCTATAACCTTCCCTCTATCTCTATCCCTCTCTCTCTATAACCTTCCCTCTATCCCTATCCCTCTCTATAACCTTCCCTCTATCCCTATCCCTCTCTCTCTATAACCTTCCCTCTATCCCTATCCCTCTCTGTAACCTTCCCTCTATCTCTATCCCTCTCTCTCTATAATCTTCCCTCTATCTCTATCCCTCTCTCTATAACCTTCCCTCTATCCCTATCCCTCTCTACAACCTTCCCTCTATCTCTATCCCTCTCTCTCTATAACCTTCCCTCTATCTCTATCCCTCTCTGTAACCTTCCCTCTATCCCTATCCCTCTCTCTCTACAACCTTCCCTCTATCTCTGTCCCTCTCTGTAACCTTCCCTCTATCCTTATCCGTCTCTCTATAACCTTCCCTCTATCCCTATCCCCCTCTCTCTATAACCTTCCCTCTATCCCTATCCCTCTCTCTCTACAACCTTCCCTCTATCTCTGTCACCTTCCCTCTATCCTTATCCGTCTCTCTATAACCTTCCCTCTATCCCTCTCTCTCTATAACCTTCCCTCTATCTCTATCCCCCTCTCTCTATAACCTTCCCTCTATCCCTATCCCTCTCTCTCTATAACCTTCCCTCTATCTCTATCCCTCTCTCTCTATAACTTTCCCTCTATCCCTCTCTCTCTATAACCTTCCCTCTATCTCTATCCCCCTCTCTCTATAACCTTCCCTCTATCCCTATCCCTCTCTCTCTATAACCTTCCCTCTATCTGTATCCCTCTCTCTCTATAACCTTCCCTCTATCCCTCTCTCTCTATAACCTTCCCTCTATCTCTATCCCCCTCTCTATAACCTTCCCTCTATCTCTATCCCTCTCTCTCTATAACCTTCCCTCTATCCCTATCCCTCTCTATAACCTTCCCTCTATCCCTATCCCTCTCTCTCTATAACCTTCCCTCTATCCCTATCCCTCTCTGTAACCTTCCCTCTATCTCTATCCCTCTCTCTCTATAACCTTCCCTCTATCTCTATCCCTCTCTCTATAACCTTCCCTCTATCCCTATCCCTCTCTCTACAACCTTCCCTCTATCTCTATCCGTCTCTGTAACCTTCCCTCTATCCCTATCCCCCTCTCTCTATAACCTTCCCTCTATCCCTATCCTTCTCTCTCTACAACCTTCCCTCTATCGCTATCCCTCTCTGTAACCTTCCCTCTATCCCTATCCTTCTCTCTCTACAACCTTCCCTCTATCGCTATCCCTCTCTGTAACCTTCCCTCTATCTCTATCCCTCACTCTCTGTAACCTTCCCTCTATCCCTATCCCTCTCTGTAACCTTCCCTCTATCTCTATCCCTCTCTCTGTAACCTTCCCTCTATCCCTCTCTCTATAACCTTCCCTCTATCCCTATCCCTCTCTCTACAACCTTCCCTTTATCTCTATCCGTCTCTGTAACCTTCCCTCTATCCCTATCCCCCTCTCTCTATAACCTTCCCTCTATCCCTGTCCCTCTCTCTCTACAACCTTCCCTCTATCTCTATCCCTCTCTGTAACCTTCCCTCTATCCCTATCCCCCTCTCTCTATAACCTTCCCTCTATCCCTATCCCTATCCCTCTCTCTACAACCTTCCCTCTATCTCTGTCCCTCTCTGTAACCTTCCCTCTATCCCTATCCGTCTCTCTATAACCTTCCCTCTATCCCTCTCTCTCTCTATAACCTTCCCTCTATCCCTCTCTCTCCCTCTATAACCTTCCCTCTATCTCTATCCCTCACTCTCTATAACCGTGGGTGGCACGGTGGCACAGTGGTTAGCACTGCTGCCTCACAGCGCCTGTAGACCCGGTTCAATTCCCGACTCAGGCGACTGACTGTGTGGAGTTTGCACGTTCTCCCCGTGTCTGCGTGGGTTTCCTCCGGGTGCTCCGGTTTCCTCCCACAGTCCAAAGATGTGCGGGTCAGGTGAATTGGCCATGCTAAATTGCCGGTAGTGTTAGGTAAGGGGTAAATGTAGGGGTATGGGTGGGTTGCGCTTCGGCGGGTCGGTGTGGACTTGTTGGGCCGGAGGCCTGTTTCCACACTGTAAGTCTAATCTGTAAGTCTAATCTAATCTAATCTAACCTTTCCTCTATCCCTCTCTCTCTATAACCTTCCCTCTATCTCTATCCCCCTCTCTCTATAACCTTCCCTCTATCCCTATTCCTCTCTCTCTATAACCTTCCCTCTATCTCTATCCCTCTCTCTCTATAACCTTCCCTCTATCTCTATCCCCCTCTCTCTATAACCTTCCCTCTATCTCTATCCCTCTCTCTCTATATAACCTTCCCTCTATCCCTATCCCTCTCTCTCTATA
This sequence comes from Hemiscyllium ocellatum, assembly GCF_020745735.1. Lineage (NCBI taxonomy): Eukaryota > Metazoa > Chordata > Chondrichthyes > Orectolobiformes > Hemiscylliidae > Hemiscyllium > Hemiscyllium ocellatum. The sequence goes on along the minus strand of NC_083403.1, from coordinate 2,041,123 downwards.
ACCTTCCCTCTATCCCTATCCCTCTCTCTATAACCTTCCCTCTATCTCTATCCCCCTCTCTCTATAACCTTCCCTCTATCTCTGTCCCTCTCTCTCTATATAACCTTCCCTCTATCCCTATCCCTCTCTCTCTATCCCTCTCTCTATAACCTTCCCTCTATCCCTATCCCTCTCTCTCTATAACTTTCCCTCTATCCCTATCCCTCTCTCTACAACCTTCCCTCTATCTCTATCCGTCTCTGTAACCTTCCCTCTATCCCTATCCCCCTCTCTCTGTAACCTTCCCTCTATCTCTATCCCTCTCTGTAACCTTCCCTCTATCTCTATCCCTCTCTCTGTAACCTTCCCTCTATCTCTATCCCTCTCTCTATAACCTTCCCTCTATCCCTATCCCTCTCTCTCTATAACCTTCCCTCTATCTCTATCCCCCTCTCTCTATAACCTTCCCTCTATCCCTCTCTCTCTATAACCTTCCCTCTATCCCTATCCCCCTCTCTCTATAACCTTCCCTCTATCCCTATCCCTCTCTCTCTACAACCTTCCCTCTATCTCTATCCCCCTCTCTCTATAACCTTCCCTCTATCTCTATCCCCCTCTCTCTACAACCTTCCCTCTATCCCTCTCTCTCTATAACCTTCCCTCTATCCCTATCCCCCTCTCTCTATAACCTTCCCTCTATCCCTATCCCTCTCTCTCTACAACCTTCCCTCTATCACTGTCACCTTCCCTCTATCCTTATCCGTCTCTCTATAACCTTCCCTCTATCCCTCTCTCTCTCTCTATAACCTTCCCTCTATCTCTATCCCCCTCTCTCTATAACCTTCCCTTTATCCCTATCCCTCTCTCTCTATAACCTTCCCTCTATCCCTATCCCTCTCTCTCTACAACCTTCCCTCTATCTCTATCCCTCTCTCTCTATAACCTTCCCTCTATCCCTCTCTCTCTATAACCTTCCCTCTATCTCTATCCCCCTCTCTCTATAACCTTCCCTCTATCTCTATCCCTCTCTCTCTATAACCTTCCCTCTATCCCTATCCCTCTCTATAACCTTCCCTCTATCCCTATCCCTCTCTCTCTATAACCTTCCCTCTATCCCTATCCCTCTCTGTAACCTTCCCTCTATCTCTATCCCTCTCTCTCTATAACCTTCCCTCTATCTCTATCCCTCTCTCTGTAACCTTCCCTCTACCTCTATCCCTCTCTCTGTAACCTTCCCTCTATCCCTCTCTCTATAACCTTCCCTCTATCCCTATCCCTCTCTCTACAACCTTCCCTCTATCTCTATCCGTCTCTGTAACCTTCCCTCTATCCCTATCCCTCTCTCTCTATAACCTTCCCTCTATCCCTATCCCTCTCTCTCTACAACCTTCCCTCTATCTCTGTCCCTCTCTGTAACCTTCCCTCTATCCTTATCCGTCTCTCTATAACCTTCCCTCTATCCCTCTCTCTCTATAACCTTCCCTCTATCCCTATCCCTCTCTCTCTCTATAACCTTCCCTCTATCTCTATCCCTCTCTCTCTATAACCTTCCCTCTATCCCTATTCCTCTCTCTCTATAACCTTCCCTCTATCTCTATCCCTCTCTCTCTATAACCTTCCCTCTATCTCTATCCCCCTCTCTATAACCTTCCCTCTATCTCTATCCCCCTCTCTCTATAACCTTCCCTCTCTATCCCCCTCTCTCTATAACCTTCCCTCTATCTCTATCCCTCTCTCTCTATATAACCTGCCCTCTATCCCTATCCCTCTCTCTCTATAACCTTCCCTCTATCCCTATCCCTCTCTCTCTATAACCTTCCCTCTATCTCTATCCCTCTCTCTCTCTAACCTTCCCTCTATCCCTATCCCTCTCTTGCTATAACCTTCCCTCTATCTCAATCCCTCTCTCTCTATAACCTTCCCTCTATCCCTATCCCTCCCTCTCTATATCCTTCCCTCTATCTCTATCCCTCTCTCTCTATAATCTTCCCTCTATCCCCCTCTCTCTCTATAACCTTCCCTCTATCCCTATTCCTCTCTATAACCTTCACTTTATCCCTATCCCTCTCTCTCTCTATAACCTTCCCTCTATCCCTATTCCTCTCTATAACCTTCACTTTATCCCTATCCCTCTCTCTCTCTATAACCTTCCCTCTATCCCTCTCTCTCTCTCTAACCTTCCCTCTATCTCTATCCCTCACTCTCTATAACCTTCCCTCTATCTCTATCCCTCACTCTCTATAACCTTTCCTCTATCCCTCTCTCTCTATAACCTTCCCTCTATCTCTATCCCCCTCTCTCTATAACCTTCCCTCTATCTCTATCCCTCTCTCTCTATAACCTTCCCTCTATCCCTATCCCTCTCTCTCTATAACCTTCCCTCTATCTCTATCCCTCTCTCTCTATAACCTTCCCTCTATCTCTATCCCCCTCTCTCTATAACCTTCCCTCTATCTCTATCCCCCTCTCTCTATAACCTTCCCTCTATCCCTCTCTCTCTATAACCTTCCCTCTATCCCTATCCCCCTCTCTCTATGACCTTCCCTCTATCTCTATCCCTCTCTCTCTATGACCTTCCCTCTATCCCTATCCCTCTCTCTCTATAACCTTCCCTCTATCCCTATCCCTCTCTCTCTATAACCTTCCCTCTATCCCTATCCCTCTCTCTGTAACCTTCCCTCTATCCCTCTCCCTCTCTCTATAACCTTCCCTCTATCTCTATCCCTCTCTCTCTATAACCTTCACTTTATCCCGATCCCTCTCTCTCTCTCTCTATAACCTTCCCTCTGTCCCTATCCCTCTCTCTCTATAACCTTCCCTCTATCTCTATCCCTCTCTCTCTATAACCTTCCCTCTATCCCTATCCCTCTCTCTCTATAACCTTCCCTCTATCCCTATCCCTCTCTCTACAACCTTCCCTCTATCTCTATCCGTCTCTGTAACCTTCCCTCTATCCCTATCCCCCTCTCTCTGTAACCTTCCCTCTATCTCTATCCCTCTCTGTAACCTTCCCTCTATCTCTATCACTCTCTCTGTAACCCTCCCCCTATCCCTCTCTCTATAACCTTCCCTCTATCTCTATCCGTCTCTATAACCTTCCCTCTATCTCTATCCCTCTCTCTCTATAACCTTCACTTTATCCCGATCCCTCTCTCTCTCTCTCTATAACCTTCCCTCTGTCCCTATCCCTCTCTCTCTATAACCTTCCCTCTATCTCTATCCCTCTCTCTCTATAACCTTCCCTCTATCCCTATCCCCCTCTCTCTATAACCTTCCCTCTATCCCTATCCTTCTCTCTCTACAACCTTCCCTCTATCGCTATCCCTCTCTGTAACCTTCCCTCTATCCCTATCCTTCTCTCTCTACAACCTTCCCTCTATCTCTATCCCCCTCTCTCTATAACCTTCCCTCTATCCCTATCCCTCTCTCTCTATAACCTTCCCTCTATCTGTATCCCTCTCTCTCTATAACCTTCCCTCTATCCCTCTCTCTCTATAACCTTCCCTCTATCTCTATCCCCCTCTCTATAACCTTCCCTCTATCTCTATCCCTCTCTCTCTATAACCTTCCCTCTATCCCTATCCCTCTCTATAACCTTCCCTCTATCCCTATCCCTCTCTCTCTATAACCTTCCCTCTATCCCTATCCCTCTCTGTAACCTTCCCTCTATCTCTATCCCTCTCTCTCTATAACCTTCCCTCTATCTCTATCCCTCTCTCTATAACCTTCCCTCTATCCCTATCCCTCTCTCTACAACCTTCCCTCTATCTCTATCCGTCTCTGTAACCTTCCCTCTATCCCTATCCCCCTCTCTCTATAACCTTCCCTCTATCCCTATCCTTCTCTCTCTACAACCTTCCCTCTATCGCTATCCCTCTCTGTAACCTTCCCTCTATCCCTATCCTTCTCTCTCTACAACCTTCCCTCTATCGCTATCCCTCTCTGTAACCTTCCCTCTATCTCTATCCCTCACTCTCTGTAACCTTCCCTCTATCCCTATCCCTCTCTGTAACCTTCCCTCTATCTCTATCCCTCTCTCTGTAACCTTCCCTCTATCCCTCTCTCTATAACCTTCCCTCTATCCCTATCCCTCTCTCTACAACCTTCCCTTTATCTCTATCCGTCTCTGTAACCTTCCCTCTATCCCTATCCCCCTCTCTCTATAACCTTCCCTCTATCCCTGTCCCTCTCTCTCTACAACCTTCCCTCTATCTCTATCCCTCTCTGTAACCTTCCCTCTATCCCTATCCCCCTCTCTCTATAACCTTCCCTCTATCCCTATCCCTATCCCTCTCTCTACAACCTTCCCTCTATCTCTGTCCCTCTCTGTAACCTTCCCTCTATCCTTATCCGTCTCTCTATAACCTTCCCTCTATCCCTCTCTCTCTCTATAACCTTCCCTCTATCCCTCTCTCTCCCTCTATAACCTTCCCTCTATCTCTATCCCTCACTCTCTATAACCGTGGGTGGCACGGTGGCACAGTGGTTAGCACTGCTGCCTCACAGCGCCTGTAGACCCGGGTTCAATTCCCGACTCAGGCGACTGACTGTGTGGAGTTTGCACGTTCTCCCCGTGTCTGCGTGGGTTTCCTCCGGGTGCTCCGGTTTCCTCCCACAGTCCAAAGATGTGCGGGTCAGGTGAATTGGCCATGCTAAATTGCCCGTAGTGTTCGGTAAGGGGTAAATGTAGGGGTATGGGTGGGTTGCGCTTCGGCGGGTCGGTGTGGACTTGTTGGGCCGAAGGGCCTGTTTCCACACTGTAAGTCTAATCTGTAAGTCTAATCTAATCTAATCTAACCTTTCCTCTATCCCTCTCTCTCTATAACCTTCCCTCTATCTCTATCCCCCTCTCTCTATAACCTTCCCTCTATCCCTATTCCTCTCTCTCTATAACCTTCCCTCTATCTCTATCCCTCTCTCTCTATAACCTTCCCTCTATCTCTATCCCCCTCTCTCTATAACCTTCCCTCTATCTCTATCCCTCTCTCTCTATATAACCTTCCCTCTATCCCTATCCCTCTCTCTCTATAACCTTCCCTCTATCCCTATCCCTCTCTCTATAACCTTCCCTCTATCTCTATCCCCCTCTCTCTATAACCTTCCCTCTATCTCTGTCCCTCTCTCTCTATATAACCTTCCCTCTATCCCTATCCCTCTCTCTCTATCCCTCTCTCTATAACCTTCCCTCTATCCCTATCCCTCTCTCTCTATAACTTTCCCTCTATCCCTATCCCTCTCTCTACAACCTTCCCTCTATCTCTATCCGTCTCTGTAACCTTCCCTCTATCCCTATCCCCCTCTCTCTGTAACCTTCCCTCTATCTCTATCCCTCTCTGTAACCTTCCCTCTATCTCTATCCCTCTCTCTGTAACCTTCCCTCTATCTCTATCCCTCTCTCTATAACCTTCCCTCTATCCCTATCCCTCTCTCTCTATAACCTTCCCTCTATCTCTATCCCCCTCTCTCTATAACCTTCCCTCTATCCCTCTCTCTCTATAACCTTCCCTCTATCCCTATCCCCCTCTCTCTATAACCTTCCCTCTATCCCTATCCCTCTCTCTCTACAACCTTCCCTCTATCTCTATCCCCCTCTCTCTATAACCTTCCCTCTATCTCTATCCCCCTCTCTCTACAACCTTCCCTCTATCCCTCTCTCTCTATAACCTTCCCTCTATCCCTATCCCCCTCTCTCTATAACCTTCCCTCTATCCCTATCCCTCTCTCTCTACAACCTTCCCTCTATCACTGTCACCTTCCCTCTATCCTTATCCGTCTCTCTATAACCTTCCCTCTATCCCTCTCTCTCTCTCTATAACCTTCCCTCTATCTCTATCCCCCTCTCTCTATAACCTTCCCTCTATCCCTATCCCTCTCTCTCTATAACCTTCCCTCTATCTCTATCCCTCTCTCTCTATAACCTTCCCTCTATCCCTCTCTCTCTATAACCTTCCCTCTATCTCTATCCCCCTCTCTCTATAACCTTCCCTCTATCCCTATCCCTCTCTCTCTATAACCTTCCCTCTATCCCTATCCCTCTCTCTCTACAACCTTCCCTCTATCTCTATCCCTCTCTCTATAACCTTCCCTCTATCCCTCTCTCTCTATAACCTTCCCTCTATCTCTATCCCCCTCTCTCTATAACCTTCCCTCTATCTCTATCCCTCTCTCTCTATAACCTTCCCTCTATCCCTATCCCTCTCTATAACCTTCCCTCTATCCCTATCCCTCTCTCTCTATAACCTTCCCTCTATCCCTATCCCTCTCTGTAACCTTCCCTCTATCTCTATCCCTCTCTCTCTATAACCTTCCCTCTATCTCTATCCCTCTCTCTGTAACCTTCCCTCTACCTCTATCCCTCTTTCTGTAACCTTCCCTCTATCCCTCTCTCTATAACCTTCCCTCTATCCCTATCCCTCTCTCTACAACCTTCCCTCTATCTCTATCCGTCTCTGTAACCTTCCCTCTATCCCTATCCCTCTCTCTCTATAACCTTCCCTCTATCCCTATCCCTCTCTCTCTACAACCTTCCCTCTATCTCTGTCCCTCTCTGTAACCTTCCCTCTATCCTTATCCGTCTCTCTATAACCTTCCCTCTATCCCTCTCTCTCTATAACCTTCCCTCTATCCCTATCCCTCTCTCTCTATAACCTTCCCTCTATCTCTATCCCTCTCTCTCTATAACCTTCCCTCTATCCCTATTCCTCTCTCTCTATAACCTTCCCTCTATCTCTATCCCTCTCTCTCTATAACCTTCCCTCTATCTCTATCCCCCTCTCTCTATAACCTTCCCTCTATCTCTATCCCCCTCTCTCTATAACCTTCCCTCTATCTCTATCCCCCTCTCTCTATAACCTTCCCTCTATCTCTATCCCTCTCTCTCTATATAACCTGCCCTCTATCCCTATCCCTCTCTCTCTATAACCTTCCCTCTATCCCTATCCCTCTCTCTCTATAACCTTCCCTCTATCTCTATCCCTCTCTCTCTCTAACCTTCCCTCTATCCCTATCCCTCTCTTGCTATAACCTTCCCTCTATCTCAATCCCTCTCTCTCTATAACCTTCCCTCTATCCCTATCCCTCCCTCTCTATATCCTTCCCTCTATCTCTATCCCTCTCTCTCTATAATCTTCCCTCTATCCCCCTCTCTCTCTATAACCTTCCCTCTATCCCTATTCCTCTCTATAACCTTCACTTTATCCCTATCCCTCTCTCTCTCTATAACCTTCCCTCTATCCCTATTCCTCTCTATAACCTTCACTTTATCCCTATCCCTCTCTCTCTCTATAACCTTCCCTCTATCCCTCTCTCTCTCTCTAACCTTCCCTCTATCTCTATCCCTCACTCTCTATAACCTTCCCTCTATCTCTATCCCTCACTCTCTATAACCTTTCCTCTATCCCTCTCTCTCTATAACCTTCCCTCTATCTCTATCCCCCTCTCTCTATAACCTTCCCTCTATCTCTATCCCTCTCTCTCTATAACCTTCCCTCTATCCCTATTCCTCTCTCTCTATAACCTTCCCTCTATCTCTATCCCTCTCTCTCTATAACCTTCCCTCTATCTCTATCCCCCTCTCTCTATAACCTTCCCTCTATCTCTATCCCCCTCTCTCTATAACCTTCCCTCTATCCCTCTCTCTCTATAACCTTCCCTCTATCCCTATCCCCCTCTCTCTATGACCTTCCCTCTATCTCTATCCCTCTCTCTCTATGACCTTCCCTCTATCCCTATCCCTCTCTCTCTATAACCTTCCCTCTATCCCTATCCCTCTCTCTCTATAACCTTCCCTCTATCCCTATCCCTCTCTCTGTAACCTTCCCTCTATCCCTCTCCCTCTCTCTATAACCTTCCCTCTATCTCTATCCCTCTCTCTCTATAACCTTCACTTTATCCCTATCCCTCTCTCTCTATAACCTTCCCTCTATCTCTATCCCTCTCTCTCTATAACCTTCCCTCTATCCCTATCCCTCTCTCTCTATAACCTTCCCTCTATCCCTATCCCTCTCTCTACAACCTTCCCTCTATCTCTATCCGTCTCTGTAACCTTCCCTCTATCCCTATCCCCCTCTCTCTGTAACCTTCCCTCTATCTCTATCCCTCTCTGTAACCTTCCCTCTATCTCTATCACTCTCTCTGTAACCCTCCCCCTATCCCTCTCTCTATAACCTTCCCTCTATCTCTATCCGTCTCTATAACCTTCCCTCTATCTCTATCCCTCTCTCTCTATAACCTTCACTTTATCCCGATCCCTCTCTCTCTCTCTCTATAACCTTCCCTCTGTCCCTATCCCTCTCTCTCTATAACCTTCCCTCTATCTCTATCCCTCTCTCTCTATAACCTTCCCTCTATCCCTATCCCCCTCTCTCTATAACCTTCCCTCTATCCCTATCCTTCTCTCTCTACAACCTTCCCTCTATCGCTATCCCTCTCTGTAACCTTCCCTCTATCCCTATCCTTCTCTCTCTACAACCTTCCCTCTATCGCTATCCCTCTCTGTAACCTTCCCTCTATCTCTATCCCTCACTCTCTGTAACCTTCCCTCTATCCCTATCCCTCTCTGTAACCTTCCCTCTATCTCTATCCCTCTCTCTGTAACCTTCCCTCTATCCCTCTCTCTGTAACCTTCCCTCTATCCCTCTCTCTATAACCTTCCCTCTATCCCTATCCCTCTCTCTACAACCTTCCCTTTATCTCTATCCGTCTCTGTAACCTTCCCTCTATCCCTATCCCCCTCTCTCTATAACCTTCCCTCTATCCCTGTCCCTCTCTCTCTACAACCTTCCCTCTATCTCTATCCCTCTCTGTAACCTTCCCTCTATCCCTATCCCCCTCTCTCTATAACCTTCCCTCTATCCCTATCCCTATCCCTCTCTCTACAACCTTCCCTCTATCTCTGTCCCTCTCTGTAACCTTCCCTCTATCCTTATCCGTCTCTCTATAACCTTCCCTCTATCCCTCTCTCTCTCTATAACCTTCCCTCTATCCCTCTCTCTCCCTCTATAACCTTCCCTCTATCTCTATCCCTCACTCTCTATAACCGTGGGCGGCACGGTGGCACAGTGGTTTGCACTGCTGCCTCACAGCGCCTGTAGACCCGGGTTCAATTCCCGACTCAGGCGACTGACAGTGTAGAGTTTGCACGTTCTCCCCGTGTCTGCGTGGGTTTCCTCCGGGTGCTCCGGTTTCCTCCCACAGTCCAAAGATGTGCGGGTCAGGTGAATTGGCCAAGCTAAATTGCCGGTAGTGTTAGGTAAGGGGTAAATGTAGGGGTATGGGTGGGTTGCGCTTCGGCGGGTCGGTGTGGACTTGTTGGGCCGGAGGGCCTGTTTCCACACTGTAAGTCTAATCTGTAAGTCTAATCTAATCTTATCTAACCTTTCCTCTATCCCTCTCTCTCTATAACCTTCCCTCTATCTCTATCCCCCTCTCTCTATAACCTTCCCTCTATCCCTATTCCTCTCTCTCTATAACCTTCCCTCTATCTCTATCCCTCTCTCTCTATAACCTTCCCTCTATCTCTATCCCCCTCTCTCTATAACCTTCCCTCTATCTCTATCCCTCTCTCTCTATATAACCTTCCCTCTATCCCTATCCCTCTCTCTCTATAACCTTCCCTCTATCCCTATCCCTCTCTCTATAACCTTCCCTCTATCTCTATCCCCCTCTCTCTATAACCTTCCCTCTATCTCTGTCCCTCTCTCTCTATATAACCTTCCCTCTATCCCTATCCCTCTCTCTCTATCCCTCTCTCTATAACCTTCCCTCTATCCCTATCCCTCTCTCTCTATAACTTTCCCTCTATCCTTATCCCTCTCTCTCTATATCCTTCCCTCTATCCCTCTCTCTCTATAACCTTCCCTCTATCCCTCTCTCTCTATAACCTTCCCTCTATCTCCATCCCCCATTCTCTATAACCTTCCCTCTATCCCTATCCCTCTCTCTCTATAACCTTCCCTCTATCCCTATCCCTCTCTCTACAACCTTCCCTCTATCTCTATCCGTCTCTGTAACCTTCCCTCTATCCCTATCCCCCTCTCTCTGTAACCTTCCCTCTATCTCTATCCCTCTCTGTAACCTTCCCTCTATCTCTATCCCTCTCTCTGTAACCTTCCCTCTATCTCTATCCCTCTCTCTATAACCTTCCCTCTATCCCTATCCCTCTCTCTCTATAACCTTCCCTCTATCTCTATCCCCCTCTCTCTATAACCTTCCCTCTATCCCTCTCTCTCTATAACCTTCCCTCTATCCCTATCCCCCTCTCTCTATAACCTTCCCTCTATCCCTATCCCTCTCTCTCTATAACCTTCCCTCTATCTCTATCCCCCTCTCTCTATAACCTTCCCTCTATCTCTATCCCCCTCTCTCTACAACCTTCCCTCTATCCCTCTCTCTCTATAACCTTCCCTCTATCCCTATCCCCCTCTCTCTATAACCTTCCCTCTATCCCTATCCCTCTCTCTCTACAACCTTCCCTCTATCTCTGTCACCTTCCCTCTATCCTTATCCGTCTCTCTATAACCTTCCCTCTATCCCTCTCTCTCTCTCTATAACCTTCCCTCTATCTCTATCCCCCTCTCTCTATAACCTTCCCTCTATCCCTATCCCTCTCTCTCTATAACCTTCCCTCTATCTCTATCCCTCTCTCTCTATAACCTTCCCTCTATCCCTCTCTCTCTATAACCTTCCCTCTATCTCTATCCCCCTCTCTCTATAACCTTCCCTCTATCTCTATCCCTCTCTCTCTATAACCTTCCCTCTATCCCTATCCCTCTCTATAACCTTCCCTCTATCCCTATCCCTCTCTCTCTATAACCTTCCCTCTATCCCTATCCCTCTCTGTAACCTTCCCTCTATCTCTATCCCTCTCTCTCTATAACCTTCCCTCTATCCCTATCCCTCTCTCTACAACCTTCCCTCTATCTCTATCCGTCTCTGTAACCTTCCCTCTATCCCTATCCCTCTCTCTCTATAACCTTCCCTCTATCCCTATCCCTCTCTCTCTACAACCTTCCCTCTATCTCTGTCCCTCTCTGTAACCTTCCCTCTATCCTTATCCGTCTCTCTATAACCTTCCCTCTATCCCTCTCTCTCTATAACCTTCCCTCTATCCCTATCCCTCTCTCTCTATAACCTTCCCTCTATCTCTATCCCTCTCTCTCTATAACCTTCCCTCTATCCCTATTCCTCTCTCTCTATAACCTTCCCTCTATCTCTATCCCTCTCTCTCTATAACCTTCCCTCTATCTCTATCCCCCTCTCTCTATAACCTTCCCTCTATCTCTATCCCCCTCTCTCTATAACCTTCCCTCTATCTCTATCCCTCTCTCTCTATATAACCTGCCCTCTATCCCTATCCCTCTCTCTCTATAACCTTCCCTCTATCCCTATCCCTCTCTCTCTATAACCTTCCCTCTATCTCTATCCCTCTCTCTCTAACCTTCCCTCTATCCCTATCCCTCTCTTGCTATAACCTTCCCTCTATCTCAATCCCTCTCTCTCTATAACCTTCCCTCTATCCCTATCCCTCCCTCTCTATATCCTTCCCTCTATCTCTATCCCTCTCTCTCTATAATCTTCCCTCTATCCCCCTCTCTCTCTATAACCTTCCCTCTATCCCTATTCCTCTCTATAACCTTCACTTTATCCCTATCCCTCTCTCTCTCTATAACCTTCCCTCTATCCCTATTCCTCTCTATAACCTTCACTTTATCCCTATCCCTCTCTCTCTCTATAACCTTCCCTCTATCCCTCTCTCTCTCTCTAACCTTCCCTCTATCTCTATCCCTCACTCTCTATAACCTTCCCTCTATCTCTATCCCTCACTCTCTATAACCTTTCCTCTATCCCTCTCTCTATAACCTTCCCTCTATCTCTATCCCCCTCTCTCTATAACCTTCCCTCTATCTCTATCCCTCTCTCTCTATAACCTTCCCTCTATCCCTATTCCTCTCTCTCTATAACCTTCCCTCTATCTCTATCCCTCTCTCTCTATAACCTTCCCTCTATCTCTATCCCTCTCTCTCTATAACCTTCCCTCTATCTCTATCCCCCTCTCTCTATAACCTTCCCTCTATCTCTATCCCCCTCTCTCTATAACCTTCCCTCTATCCCTCTCTCTCTATAACCTTCCCTCTATCCCTATCCCCCTCTCTCTATGACCTTCCCTCTATCTCTATCCCTCTCTCTCTATGACCTTCCCTCTATCCCTATCCCTCTCTCTCTATAACCTTCCCTCTATCCCTATCCCTCTCTCTCTATAACCTTCCCTCTATCCCTATCCCTCTCTCTGTAACCTTCCCTCTATCCCTCTCCCTCTCTCTATAACCTTCCCTCTATCTCTATCCCTCTCTCTCTATAACCTTCACTTTATCCCGATCCCTCTCTCTCTCTCTCTATAACCTTCCCTCTGTCCCTATCCCTCTCTCTCTATAACCTTCCCTCTATCTCTATCCCTCTCTATAACCTTCCCTCTATCCCTATCCCTCTCTCTCTATAACCTTCCCTCTATCCCTATCCCTCTCTCTACAACCTTCCCTCTATCTCTATCCGTCTCTGTAACCTTCCCTCTATCCCTATCCCCCTCTCTCTGTAACCTTCCCTCTATCTCTATCCCTCTCTGTAACCTTCCCTCTATCTCTATCACTCTCTCTGTAACCCTCCCCCTATCCCTCTCTCTATAACCTTCCCTCTATCTCTATCCGTCTCTATAACCTTCCCTCTATCTCTATCCCTCTCTCTCTATAACCTTCACTTTATCCCGATCCCTCTTTCTCTCTCTCTATAACCTTCCCTCTGTCCCTATCCCTCTCTCTCTATAACCTTCCCTCTATCTCTATCCCTCTCTCTCTATAACCTTCCCTCTATCCCTATCCCCCTCTCTCTATAACCTTCCCTCTATCCCTATCCCTCTCTCTCTACAACCTTCCCTCTATCTCTGTCCCTCTCTGTAACCTTCCCTCTATCCTTATCCGTCTCTCTATAACCTTCCCTCTATCCATCTCTCTCTCTATAACCTTCCCTCTATCCCTCTCTCTCTCTCTATAACCTTCCCTATATCTCTACCCCTCTCTCTCTATAACCTTCCCTCTATCCCTCTCTCTCTATAACCTTCCCTCTATCTCTATCCCCCTCTCTCTATAACCTTCCCTCTATCCCTATCCCTCTCTCTCTATAACCTTCCCTCTATCCCTATCCCTCTCTCTCTACAACCTTCCCTCTATCTCTATCCCTCTCTCTCTATAACCTTCCCTCTATCCCTATCCCTCTCTATAACCTTCCCTCTATCCCTATCCCTCTCTCTCTATAACCTTCCCTCTATCCCTATCCCTCTCTGTAACCTTCCCTCTATCTCTATCCCTCTCTCTCTATAACCTTCCCTCTATCTCTATCCCTCTCTCTGTAACCTTCCCTCTACCTCTATCCCTCTCTCTGTAACCTTCCCTCTATCCCTCTCTCTATAACCTTCCCTCTATCCCTATCCCTCTCTCTACAACCTTCCCTCTATCTCTGTCCCTCTCTGTAACCTTCCCTCTATCCTTATCCGTCTCTCTATAACCTTCCCTCTATCCCTCTCTCTCTATAACCTTCCCTCTATCCCTATCCCTCTCTCTCTATAACCTTCCCTCTATCTCTATCCCTCTCTCTCTATAACCTTCCCTCTATCCCTATTCCTCTCTCTCTATAACCTTCCCTCTATCTCTATCCCTCTCTCTCTATAACCTTCCCTCTATCTCTATCCCCCTCTCTCTATAACCTTCCCTCTATCTCTATCCCCCTCTCTCTATAACCTTCCCTCTATCTCTATCCCCCTCTCTCTATAACCTTCCCTCTATCTCTATCCCTCTCTCTCTATATAACCTTCCCTCTATCCCTATCCCTCTCTCTCTATAACCTTCCCTCTATCCCTATCCCTCTCTCTCTATAACCTTCCCTCTATCTCTATCCCTCTCTCTCTCTAACCTTCCCTCTATCCCTATTCCTCTCTTGCTATAACCTTCCCTCTATCTCTATCCCTCTCTCTCTATATAACCTTCCCTCTATCCCTATCCCTCTCTCTCTATAACCTTCCCTCTATCCCTATCCCTCTCTCTCTATAACCTTCCCTCTATCTCAATCCCTCTCTCTCTATAACCTTCCCTCTATCTCTGTCCCTCTCTCTATGACCTTCCCTCTATCCCTCTCCCTCTCCCTCTCTTTATAACCTTCCCTCTATCTCTATCCCTCTCTCTCTATAACCTTCCCTCCATCCCGATCCCTCTCTCTCTATAACCTTCCCTCTATCCCTATCCCTCTCTCTCTATAACCTTCCCTCCATCCCGATCCCCCTCTCTCTATAACCTTCCCTCCATCCCGATCCCCCTCTCTCTATAACCTTCCCTCTATCCCTATCCCTCTCTCTCTATAACCTTCCCTCTATCCCGATCCCTCTCTCTCTATCCCTCTCTCTATAACCTTCCCTCTATCCCTATCCCTCTCTCTCTATAACTTTCCCTCTATCCTTATCCCTCTCTCTCTATATCCTTCCCTCTATCCCTCTCTCTCTATAACCTTCCCTCTATCCCTCTCTCTCTATAACCTTCCCTCTATCTCCATCCCCATTCTCTATAACCTTCCCTCTATCCCTATCCCTCTCTCTCTATAACCTTCCCTCTATCCCTATCCCTCTCTCTACAACCTTCCCTCTATCCCTATCCGTCTCTGTAACCTTCCCTCTATCCCTATCCCCCTCTCTCTGTAACCTTCCCTCTATCTCTATTCCTCTCTGTAACCTTCCCTCTATCTCTATCCCTCTCTCTGTAACCTTCCCTCTATCTCTATCCCTCTCTCTGTAACCTTCCCTCTATCTCTATCCCTCTCTCTATAACCTTCCCTCTATCCTTATCCCTCTCTCTCTATAACCTTCCCTCTATCCCTCTCTCTCTATAACCTTCCCTCTATCTCCATCCCCCATTCTCTATAACCTTCCCTCTATCCCTATCCCTCTCTCTCTATAACCTTCCCTCTATCTCTATCCCCCTCTCTCTATAACCTTCCCTCTATCCTTATCCCTCTCTCTCTATAACCTTCCCTCTATCCCTCTCTCTCTATAACCTTCCCTCTATCTCCATCCCCCATTCTCTATAACCTTCCCTCTATCCCTATCCCTCTCTCTCTATAACCTTCCCTCTATCTCTATCCCCCTCTCTCTATAACCTTCCCTCTATCCCTCTCTCTCTATAACCTTCCCTCTATCCCTATCCCCCTCTCTCTATAACCTTCCCTCTATCCCTATCCCTCTCTCTCTACAACCTTCCCTCTATCTCTATCCCCCTCTCTCTATAACCTTCCCTCTATCCCTCTCTCTCTATAACCTTCCCTCTATCTCTATCCCCCTCTCTCTATAACCTTCCCTCTATCTCTATCCCCCTCTCTCTATAACCTTCCCTCTATCCCTCTCTCTCTATAACCTTCCCTCTATCCCTCTCTCTCTATAACCTTCCCTCTATCCCTATCCCTCTCTCTCTACAACCTTCCCTCTATCTCTATCCCTCTCTCTCTATAACCTTCCCTCTATCCCTCTCTCTCTATAACCTTCCCTCTATCTCTCTCACCTTCCCTCTATCCTTATCCGTCTCTCTATAACCTTCCCTCTATCCCTCTCTCTCTCTATAACCTTCCCTCTATCTCTATCCCCCTCTCTCTATAACCTTCCCTCTATCTCTATCCCTCTCTCTCTATAACCTTCCCTCTATCCCTATCCCTCTCTGTAACCTTCCCTCTATCTCTATCCCTCTCTCTCTATAACCTTCCCTCTATCTCTATCCCTCTCTCTGTAACCTTCCCTTACCTCTATCCCTCTCTCTGTAACCTTCCCTCTATCCCTCTCTCTATAACCTTCCCTCTATCCCTATCCCTCTCTCTACAACCTTCCCTCTATCTCTATCCGTCTCTGTAACCTTCCCTCTATCCCTATCCCCCTCTCTCTATAACCTTCCCTCTATCCCTATCCCTCTCTCTCTACAACCTTCCCTCTATCTCTATCCCTCTCTGTAACCTTCCCTCTATCCCTATCCCTCTCTCTATAACCTTCCCTCTATCCCTATCCCTCTCTGTAACCTTCCCTCTATCTCTATCCCTCTCTGTAACCTTCCCTCTATCTCTATCCCTCTCTCTGTAACCTTCCCTCTATCACTCTCTCTATAACCTTCCCTCTATCCCTATCCCGATCCCTCTCTCTACAACCTTCCCTCTATCTCTATCCCTCTCTGTAACCTTCCCTCTATCCCTATCCCTCTCTCTATAACCTTCCCTCTATCCCTATCCCTCTCTGTAACCTTCCCTCTATCTCTATCCGTCTCTGAAACCTTCCCTCTATCTCTATCCCCCTCTCTCTATAACCTTCCCTCTGTCCCTATCCCTATCCCTCTCTCTCTCTACAACCTTCCCTCTATCTCTGTCCCTCTCTGTAACCTTCCCTCTATCCTTATCCGTCTCTCTATAACCTTCCCTCTATCCCTCTCTCCCTCTATAACCTTCCCTCTATCTCTATCCCTCACTCTCTATAACCGTGGGCGGCACGGTGGCACAGTGGTTAGCACTGCTGCCTCACAGCGCCTGTAGACCCGGGTTCAATTCCCGACTCAGGCGACTGACTGTGTAGAGTTTGCACGTTCTCCCCGTGTCTGCGTGGGTTTCCTCCGGGTGCTCCGTTTTCCTCCCACAATCCAAAGATGTGCAGGTCAGGTGAATTGGCCATGCTAAATTGCCGGTAGTGTTAGGTAAGGGGTAAATGTAGGGGTATGGGTGGGTTGCGCTTCGGCGGGTCGGTGTGGACTTGTTGGGCCGAAGGGCCTGTTTCCACACTGTAAGTCTAATCTGTAAGTCTAATCTAATCTAATCTAACCTTTCCTCTATCCCTCTCTCTCTATAACCTTCCCTCTATCTCTATCCCCCTCTCTCTATAACCTTCCCTCTATCCCTATTCCTCTCTCTCTATAACCTTCCCTCTATCTCTATCCCTCTCTCTCTATAACCTTCCCTCTATCTCTATCCCCCTCTCTCTATAACCTTCCCTCTATCTCTATCCCTCTCTCTCTATATAACCTTCCCTCTATCCCTATCCCTCTCTCTCTATAACCTTCCCTCTATCCCTATCCCTCTCTCTATAACCTTCCCTCTATCTCTATCCCCCTCTCTCTATAACCTTCCCTCTATCTCTGTCCCTCTCTCTCTATATAACCTTCCCTCTATCCCTATCCCTCTCTCTCTATCCCTCTCTCTATAACCTTCCCTCTATCCCTATCCCTCTCTCTCTATAACTTTCCCTCTATCCTTATCCCTCTCTCTCTATATCCTTCCCTCTATCCCTCTCTCTCTATAACCTTCCCTCTATCCCTATCCCTCTCTGTAACCTTCCCTCTATCTCTATCCCTCTCTGTAACCTTCCCTCTATCTCTATCCCTCTCTCTGTAACCTTCCCTCTATCCCTCTCTCTATAACCTTCCCTCTATCCCTATCCCTATCCCTCTCTCTACAACCTTCCCTCTATCTCTATCCGTCTCTGAAACCTTCCCTCTATCCCTATCCCCCTCTCTCTATAACCTTCCCTCTATCCCTATCCCTATCCCTCTCTCTACAACCTTCCCTCTATCTCTGTCCCTCTCTGTAACCTTCCCTCTATCCTTATCCGTCTCTCTATAACCTTCCCTCTATCCCTCTCTCTCTCTATAGCCTTCCCTCTATCCCTCTCTCTCCCTCTATAACCTTCCCTCTATCTCTATCCCTCACTCTCTATAACCGTGGGCGGCACGGTGGCACAGTGGTTAGCACTGCTGCCTCACAGCGCCTGTAGACCCGGTTCAATTCCCGACTCAGGCGACTGACAGTGTGGAGTTTGCACGTTCTCCCCGTGTCTGTGTGGGTTTCCTCCGGGTGCTCCGGTTTCCTCCCACAGTCCAAAGATGTGCGGGTCAGGTGAATTGGCCAAGCTAAATTGCCCGTAGTGTTAGGTAAGGGGTAAATGTAGGGGTATGGGTGGGTTGCGCTTCGGCGGGTCGGTGTGGACTTGTTGGGCCGAAGGGCCTGTTTCCACACTGTAAGTCTAATCTGTAAGTCTAATCTAATCTAATCTAACCTTTCCTCTATCCCCCTCTCTCTATAACCTTCCCTCTATCTCTATCCCCCTCTCTCTATAACCTTCCCTCTATCTCTATCCCTCTCTCTCTATATAACCTTCCCTCTATCCCTCTCTCTCTATAACCTTCCCTCTATCCCTATCCCTCTCTCTATAACCTTCCCTCTATCCCTATCCCTCTCTCTCTATCCCTCTCTCTATAACCTTCCCTCTATCCCTATCCCTCTCTCTCTATAACTTTCCCTCTATCCTTATCCCTCTCTCTCTATATCCTTCCCTCTATCCCTCTCTCTCTATAACCTTCCCTCTATCTCCATCCCCCATTCTCTATAACCTTCCCTCTATCCCTATCCCTCTCTCTCTATAACCTTCCCTCTATCCCTATCCCTCTCTCTACAACCTTCCCTCTATCTCTATCCGTCTCTGTAACCTTCCCTCTATCCCTATCCCCCTCTCTCTGTAACCTTCCCTCTATCTCTATCCCTCTCTGTAACCTTCCCTCTATCTCTATCCCTCTCTCTGTAACCTTCCCTCTATCTCTATCCCTCTCTCTGTAACCTTCCCTCTATCCCTATCCCTCTCTCTCTATAACCTTCCCTCTATCCTTATCCCTCTCTCTCTATAACCTTCCCTCTATCCCTCTCTCTCTATAACCTTCCCTCTATCTCCATCCCCCATTCTCTATAACCTTCCCTCTATCCCTATCCCTCTCTCTCTATAACCTTCCCTCTATCTCTATCCCTCTCTCTACAACCTTCCCTCTATCTCTATCCGTCTCTGTAACCTTCCCTCTATCCCTATCCCCCTCTCTCTGTAACCTTCCCTCTATCTCTATCTCTCTCTGTAACCTTCCCTCTATCTCTATCCCTCTCTCTGTAACCTTCCCTCTATCCCTCTCTCTATAACCTTCCCTCTATCTCTATCCGTCTCTGTAACCTTCCCTCTATCCCTATCCCCCTCTCTCTACAACCTTCCCTCTATCTCTGTCCCTCTCTGTAACCTTCCCTCTATCCTTATCCGTCTCTCTATAACCTTCCCTCTATCCCTCTCTCTCTCTATAACCTTCCCTCTATCTCTATCCCTCACTCTCTATAACCTTCCCTCTATCTCTATCCCTCACTCTCTATAACCTTTCCTCTATCCCTCTCTCTCTATAACCTTCCCTCTATCCCTATCCCCCTCTCTCTATAACCTTCCCTATATCTCTATCCCTCTCTCTCTATAACCTTCCCTCTATCCCTATCCCTCTCTCTCTATAACCTTCCCTCTATCTCTATCCCTCTCTCTCTATAACCTTCCCTCTATCTCTATCCCTCTCTCTCTATAACCTTCCCTCTATCCCTATTCCTCTCTCTCTATAACCTTCCCTCTATCTCTATCCCTCTCTCTCTATAACCTTCCCTCTATCTCTATCCCCCTCTCTCTATAACCTTCCCTCTATCTCTATCCCCCTCTCTCTATAACCTTCCCTCTATCTCTATCCCCCTCTCTCTATAACCTTCCCTCTATCTCTATCCCTCTCTCTCTATATAACCTTCCCTCTATCCCTATCCCTCTCTCTCTATAACCTTCCCTCTATCCCTATCCCTCTCTCTCTATAACCTTCCCTCTATCCCTATCCCTCTCTCGCTATAACATTCCCTCTATCTCTATCCCTCTCTCTCTATATAACCTTCCCTCTATCCCTATCCCTCTCTCTCTATATAACCTTCCCTCTATCCCTATCCCTCTCTCTCTATAACCTTCCCTCTATCCCTATCCCTCTCTCTCTATAACCTTCCCTCTATCTCAATCCCTCTCTCTCTATAACCTTCCCTCTATCCCTATCCCTATCTCTCTATATCCTTCCCTCTATCTCTATCCCTCTCTCTCTATAATCTTCCCTCTATCCCCCTCTCTCTCTATAACCTTCCCTCTATCTCTATCCCTCTCTATAACCTTCCCTCTATCTCTATCCCTCTCTCTCTGTATAACCTTTCCTCTATCCCTCTCTCTCTATAACCTTCCCTCTATCTCTATCCCCCTCTCTCTATAACCTTCCCTCTATCTCTATCCCTCTCTCTCTATAACCTTCCCTCTATCCCTATTCCTCTCTCTCTATAACCTTCCCTCTATCACTATCCCCCTCTCTCTATAACCTTCCCTCTATCCCTCTCTCTCTATAACCTTCCCTCTATCCCTATCCCCCTCTCTCTATAACCTTCCCTCTATCCCTATCCCCCTCTCTCTATAAGCTTCCCTCTATCTCTATCCCTCTCTCTATGACCTTCCCTCTATCCCTCTCCCTCTCTTTATAACCTTCCCTCTATCTCTATCCCTCTCTCTGTATAACCTTCCCTCTATCCCTATCCCTCTCTCTCTATAACCTTCCCTCTATCCCTATCCCTCTCTCTGTAACCTTCCCTCTATCCCTCTCCCTCTCTCTATAACCTTCCCTCTATCTCTATTCCTCTCTCTCTATAACCTTCCCTCTATCCCTATCCCTCTCTCTATAACCTTCCTTCTATCTCTATCCCTCTCTCTATCACCTTCCCTCTATCTCTGTCCCTCTCTCTATGACCTTCCCTCTATCCCTCTCCCTCTCTTTATAACCTTCCCTCTATCTCTGTCCCTCTCTCTCTATAACCTTCCCTCTATCCCTATCCCTCTCTCTCTATAACCTTCCCTCTATCCCTATCCCTCTCTCTACAACCTTCCCTCTATCTCTATCCGTCTCTGTAACCTTCCCTCTATCCCTATCCCCCTCTCTCTGTAACCTTCCCTCTATCTCTATCCCTCTCTGTAACCTTCCCTCTATCTCTATCACTCTCTCTGTAACCCTCCCCCTATCCCTCTCTCTATAACCTTCCCTCTATCTCTATCCGTCTCTATAACCTTCCCTCTATCTCTATCCCTCTCTCTCTATAACCTTCACTTTATCCCGATCCCTCTCTCTCTATAACCTTCCCTCTGTCCCTATCCCTCTCTCTCTATAACCTTCCCTCTATCTCTATCCCTCTCTCTCTATAACCTTCCCTCTATCCCTATCCCCCTCTCTCTATAACCTTCCCTCTATCCCTATCCCTCTCTCTCTACAACCTTCCCTCTATCTCTATCCCCCTCTCTCTATAACCTTCCCTCTATCTCTATCCCCCTCTCTCTATAACCTTCCCTCTATCCCTCTCTCTCTATAACCTTCCCTCTATCCCTATCCCCCTCTCTCTATAACCTTCCCTCTATCCCTATCCCTCTCTCTCTACAACCTTCCCTCTATCTCTGTCACCTTCCCTCTATCCTTATCCGTCTCTCTATAACCTTCCCTCTATCCCTCTCTCTCTCTATAACCTTCCCTCTATCTCTATCCCCCTCTCTCTATAACCTTCCGTCTATCCCTATCCCTCTCTCTCTATAACCTTCCCTCTATCTCTATCCCTCTCTCTCTATAACCTTCCCTCTATCCCTCTCTCTCTATAACCTTCCCTCTATCTCTATCCCCCTCTCTCTATAACCTTCCCTCTATCCCTATCCCTCTGTCTCTATAACCTTCCCTCTATCCCTATCCCTCTCTCTCTATAACCTTCCCTCTATCTCTATCCCTCTCTCTCTATAACCTTCCCTCTATCCCTCTCTCTCTATAACCTTCCCTCTATCCCCCTCTCTCTATAACCTTCCCTCTATCCCTATTCCTCTCTCTCTATAACCTTCCCTCTATCTCTATATCTCTCTCTCTATAACCTTCCCTCTATCTCTATCCCCCTCTCTCTATAACCTTCCCTCTATCTCTATCCCCCTCTCTCTATAACCTTCCCTCTATCTCTATCCCTCTCTCTCTATATAACCTTCCCTCTATCCCTATCCCTCTCTCTCTATAACCTTCCCTCTATCCCTATCCCTCTCTCTATAACCTTCCCTCTATCTCTATCCCCCTCTCTCTATAACCTTCCCTCTATCTCTGTCCCTCTCTCTATATAACCTTCCCTCTATCCCTATCCCTCTCTCTCTATCCCTCTCTCTATAACCTTCCCTCTATCCCTATCCCTCTCTCTCTATAACTTTCCCTCTATCCTTATCCCTCTCTCTCTATATCCTTCCCTCTATCCCTCTCTCTCTATAACCTTCCCTCTATCCCTCTCTCTCTATAACCTTCCCTCTATCTCCATCCCCCATTCTCTATAACCTTCCCTCTATCCCTATCCCTCTCTCTCTATAACCTTCCCTCTATCCCTATCCCTCTCTCTACAACCTTCCCTCTATCTCTATCCGTCTCTGTAACCTTCCCTCTATCCCTATCCCCCTCTCTCTGTAACCTTCCCTCTATCTCTATCCCTCTCTGTAACCTTCCCTCTATCTCTATCCCTCTCTCTGTAACCTTCCCTCTATCTCTATCCCTCTCTCTGTAACCTTCCCTCTATCTCTATCCCTCTCTCTATAACCTTCCCTCTATCCCTATCCCTCTCTCTCTATAACCTTCCCTCTATCCCTATCCCTCTCTCTCTATAACCTTCCCTCTATCCCTCTCTCTCTATAACCTTCCCTCTATCTCCATCCCCCATTCTCTATAACCTTCCCTCTATCCCTATCCCTCTCTCTCTATAACCTTCCCTCTATCTCTATCCCTCTCTCTACAACCTTCCCTCTATCCCTATCCCCCTCTGTAACCTTCCCTCTATCCCTATCCCTCTCTCTCTACAACCTTCCCTCTATCTCTGTCCCTCTCTGTAACCTTCCCTCTATCCTTATCCGTCTCTCTATAACCTTCCCTCTATCCCTCTCTCTCTCTATAACCTTCCCTCTATCTCTATCCCTCACTCTCTATAACCTTCCCTCTATCTCTATCCCTCACTCTCTATAACCTTTCCTCTATCCCTCTCTCTCTATAACCTTCCCTCTATCTCTATCCCCCTCTCTCTATAACCTTCCCTCTATCTCTATCCCCCTCTCTCTATAACCTTCCCTCTATCTCTATCCCCCTCTCTCTATAACCTTCCCTCTATCTCTATCCCCCTCTCTCTATAACCTTCCCTCTATCTCTATCCCTCTCTCTCTATATAACCTTCCCTCTATCCCTATCCCTCTCTCTCTATAACCTTCCCTCTATCTCTATCCCTCTCTCTCTCTAACCTTCCCTCTATCCCTCTCTCGCTATAACCTTCCCTCTATCTCTATCCCTCTCTCTCTATATAACCTTCCCTCTATCCCTATCCCTCTCTCTCTATAACCTTCCCTCTATCTCTATCCCCCTCTCTCTATAACCTTCCCTCTATCTCTATCCCTCTCTCTCTATAATCTTCCCTCTATCCCCCTCTCTCTCTATAACCTTCCCTCTATCCCTATTCCTCTCTATAACCTTCACTTTATCCCTATCCCTCTCTCTCTCTATAACCTTCCCTCTATCCCTCTCACTCTAACCTTCCCTCTATCTCTATCCCTCACTCTCTATAACCTTTCCTCTATCCCTCTCTCTCTATAACCTTCCCTCTATCTCTATCCCCCTCTCTCTATAACCTTCCCTCTATCTCTATCCCTCTCTCTCTATAACCTTCCCTCTATCCCTATTCCCCTCTCTCTATAACCTTCCCTCTATCTCTATCCCTCTCTCTCTATAACCTTCCCTCTATCTCTATCCCTCTCTCTCTATAACCTTCCCTCTATCCCTATCCCTCTCTCTACAACCTTCCCTCTATCTCTATCCCCCTCTCTCTATAACCTTCCCTCTATCCCTCTCTCTCTATAACCTTCCCTCTATCCCTATCCCCCTCTCTCTATAACCTTCCCTCTATCTCTATCCCTCTCTCTCTATGACCTTCCCTCTATCCCTCTCCCTCTCTTTATAACCTTCCCTCTATCTCTATCCCTCTCTCTCTATAACCTTCCCTCTATCCCTATCCCTCTCTCTCTATAACCTTCCCTCTATCCCTATCCCTCTCTCTCTATAACCTTCCCTCTATCCCTATCCCTCTCTCTGTAACCTTCCCTCTATCCCTCTCCCTCTCTCTATAACCTTCCCTCTATCTCTATCCCTCTCTCTCTATAACCTTCCCTCTATCCCTATCCCTCTCTCTATAACCTTCCCTCTATCTCTGTCCCTCTCTCTATGACCTTCCCTCTATCCCTCTCCCTCTCTTTATAACCTTCCCTCTATCTCTATCCCTCTCTCTCTATAACCTTCACTTTATCCCGATCCCTCTCTCTCTCTCTCTATAACCTTCCCTCTGTCCCTATCCCTCTCTCTCTATAACCTTCCCTCTATCTCTATCCCTCTCTCTCTATAACCTTCCCTCTATCCCTATCCCTCTCTCTCTATAACCTTCCCTCTATCCCTATCCCTCTCTCTACAACCTTCCCTCTATCTCTATCCGTCTCTGTAACCTTCCCTCTACCCCTATCCCCCTCTCTCTGTAACCTTCCCTCTATCTCTATCCCTCTCTCTCTACAACCTTCCCTCTATCTCTGTCCCTCTCTGTAACCTTCCCTCTATCCTTATCCGTCTCTCTATAACCTTCCCTCTATCCCCCTCTCTCTCTATAACCTTCCCTCTATCCCTCTCTCTCTCTATAACCTTCCCTATATCTCTATCCCTCTCTCTATCACCTTCCCTCTATCTCTGTCCCTCTCTCTATGACCTTCCCTCTATCCCTCTCCCTCTCCCTCTCTTTATAACCTTCCCTCTATCTCTATCCCTCTCTCTCTATAACCTTCCCTCCATCCCGATCCCTCTCTCTCTATAACCTTCCCTCCATCCCGATCCCCCTCTCTCTATAACCTTCCCTCTATCTCTATCCCTCTCTCTGTAACCTTCCCTCTATCCCTATCCCTCTCTCTCTATAACCTTCCCTCTATCCTTATCAATCTCTCTCTATAACCTTCCCTCTATCCCTCTCTCTCTATAACCTTCCCTCTATCTCCATCCCCCATTCTCTATAACCTTCCCTCTATCCCTATCCCTCTCTCTCTATAACCTTCCCTCTATCTCTATCCCTCTCTCTACAACCTTCCCTCTATCTCTATCCGTCTCTGTAACCTTCCCTCTATCCCTATCCCCCTCTCTCTGTAACCTTCCCTCTATCTCTATCTCTCTCTGTAACCTTCCCTCTATCTCTATCCCTCTCTCTGTAACCTTCCCTCTATCCCTCTCTCTATAACCTTCCCTCTATCTCTATCCGTCTCTGTAACCTTCCCTCTATCCCTATCCCCCTCTCTCTACAACCTTCCCTCTATCTCTGTCCCTCTCTGTAACCTTCCCTCTATCCTTATCCGTCTCTCTATAACCTTCCCTCTATCCCTCTCTCTCTCTATAACCTTCCCTCTATCTCTATCCCTCACTCTCTATAACCTTCCCTCTATCTCTATCCCTCACTCTCTATAACCTTTCCTCTATCCCTCTCTCTCTATAACCTTCCCTCTATCCCTATCCCCCTCTCTCTATAACCTTCCCTATATCTCTATCCCTCTCTCTCTATAACCTTCCCTCTATCCCTATTCCTCTCTCTCTATAACCTTCCCTCTATCTCTATCCCTCTCTCTCTATAACCTTCCCTCTATCTCTATCCCTCTCTCTCTATAACCTTCCCTCTATCCCTATTCCTCTCTCTCTATAACCTTCCCTCTATCTCTATCCCTCTCTCTCTATAACCTTCCCTCTATCTCTATCCCCCTCTCTCTATAACCTTCCCTCTATCTCTATCCCCCTCTCTCTATAACCTTCCCTCTATCTCTATCCCCCTCTCTCTATAACCTTCCCTCTATCTCTATCCCTCTCTCTCTATATAACCTTCCCTCTATCCCTATCCCTCTCTCTCTATAACCTTCCCTCTATCCCTATCCCTCTCTCTCTATAACCTTCCCTCTATCCCTATCCCTCTCTCGCTATAACATTCCCTCTATCTCTATCCCTCTCTCTCTATATAACCTTCCCTCTATCCCTATCCCTCTCTCTCTATATAACCTTCCCTCTATCCCTATCCCTCTCTCTCTATAACCTTCCCTCTATCCCTATCCCTCTCTCTCTATAACCTTCCCTCTATCTCAATCCCTCTCTCTCTATAACCTTCCCTCTATCCCTATCCCTATCTCTCTATATCCTTCCCTCTATCTCTATCCCTCTCTCTCTATAATCTTCCCTCTATCCCCCTCTCTCTCTATAACCTTCCCTCTATCTCTATCCCTCTCTATAACCTTCCCTCTATCTCTATCCCTCTCTCTCTGTATAACCTTTCCTCTATCCCTCTCTCTCTATAACCTTCCCTCTATCTCTATCCCCCTCTCTCTATAACCTTCCCTCTATCTCTATCCCTCTCTCTCTATAACCTTCCCTCTATCCCTATCCCTCTCTCTCTATAACCTTCCCTCTATCACTATCCCCCTCTCTCTATAACCTTCCCTCTATCCCTCTCTCTCTATAACCTTCCCTCTATCCCTATCCCCCTCTCTCTATAACCTTCCCTCTATCCCTATCCCCCTCTCTCTATAAGCTTCCCTCTATCTCTATCCCTCTCTCTATGACCTTCCCTCTATCCCTCTCCCTCTCTTTATAACCTTCCCTCTATCTCTATCCCTCTCTCTGTATAACCTTCCCTCTATCCCTATCCCTCTCTCTCTATAACCTTCCCTCTATCCCTATCCCTCTCTCTGTAACCTTCCCTCTATCCCTCTCCCTCTCTCTATAACCTTCCCTCTATCTCTATTCCTCTCTCTCTATAACCTTCCCTCTATCCCTATCCCTCTCTCTATAACCTTCCTTCTATCTCTATCCCTCTCTCTATCACCTTCCCTCTATCTCTGTCCCTCTCTCTATGACCTTCCCTCTATCCCTCTCCCTCTCTTTATAACCTTCCCTCTATCTCTGTCCCTCTCTCTCTATAACCTTCCCTCTATCCCTATCCCTCTCTCTCTATAACCTTCCCTCTATCCCTATCCCTCTCTCTACAACCTTCCCTCTATCTCTATCCGTCTCTGTAACCTTCCCTCTATCCCTATCCCCCTCTCTCTGTAACCTTCCCTCTATCTCTATCCCTCTCTGTAACCTTCCCTCTATCTCTATCACTCTCTCTGTAACCCTCCCCCTATCCCTCTCTCTATAACCTTCCCTCTATCTCTATCCGTCTCTATAACCTTCCCTCTATCTCTATCCCTCTCTCTCTATAACCTTCACTTTATCCCGATCCCTCTCTCTCTATAACCTTCCCTCTGTCCCTATCCCTCTCTCTCTATAACCTTCCCTCTATCTCTATCCCTCTCTCTCTATAACCTTCCCTCTATCCCTATCCCCCTCTCTCTATAACCTTCCCTCTATCCCTATCCCTCTCTCTCTACAACCTTCCCTCTATCTCTATCCCCCTCTCTCTATAACCTTCCCTCTATCTCTATCCCCCTCTCTCTATAACCTTCCCTCTATCCCTCTCTCTCTATAACCTTCCCTCTATCCCTATCCCCCTCTCTCTATAACCTTCCCTCTATCCCTATCCCTCTCTCTCTACAACCTTCCCTCTATCTCTGTCACCTTCCCTCTATCCTTATCCGTCTCTCTATAACCTTCCCTCTATCCCTCTCTCTCTCTATAACCTTCCCTCTATCTCTATCCCCCTCTCTCTATAACCTTCCGTCTATCCCTATCCCTCTCTCTCTATAACCTTCCCTCTATCTCTATCCCTCTCTCTCTATAACCTTCCCTCTATCCCTCTCTCTCTATAACCTTCCCTCTATCTCTATCCCCCTCTCTCTATAACCTTCCCTCTATCCCTATCCCTCTGTCTCTATAACCTTCCCTCTATCCCTATCCCTCTCTCTCTATAACCTTCCCTCTATCTCTATCCCTCTCTCTCTATAACCTTCCCTCTATCCCTCTCTCTCTATAACCTTCCCTCTATCCCCCTCTCTCTATAACCTTCCCTCTATCCCTATTCCTCTCTCTCTATAACCTTCCCTCTATCTCTATATCTCTCTCTCTATAACCTTCCCTCTATCTCTATCCCCCTCTCTCTATAACCTTCCCTCTATCTCTATCCCCCTCTCTCTATAACCTTCCCTCTATCTCTATCCCTCTCTCTCTATATAACCTTCCCTCTATCCCTATCCCTCTCTCTCTATAACCTTCCCTCTATCCCTATCCCTCTCTCTATAACCTTCCCTCTATCTCTATCCCCCTCTCTCTATAACCTTCCCTCTATCTCTGTCCCTCTCTCTATATAACCTTCCCTCTATCCCTATCCCTCTCTCTCTATCCCTCTCTCTATAACCTTCCCTCTATCCCTATCCCTCTCTCTCTATAACTTTCCCTCTATCCTTATCCCTCTCTCTCTATATCCTTCCCTCTATCCCTCTCTCTCTATAACCTTCCCTCTATCCCTCTCTCTCTATAACCTTCCCTCTATCTCCATCCCCCATTCTCTATAACCTTCCCTCTATCCCTATCCCTCTCTCTCTATAACCTTCCCTCTATCCCTATCCCTCTCTCTACAACCTTCCCTCTATCTCTATCCGTCTCTGTAACCTTCCCTCTATCCCTATCCCCCTCTCTCTGTAACCTTCCCTCTATCTCTATCCCTCTCTGTAACCTTCCCTCTATCTCTATCCCTCTCTCTGTAACCTTCCCTCTATCTCTATCCCTCTCTCTGTAACCTTCCCTCTATCTCTATCCCTCTCTCTATAACCTTCCCTCTATCCCTATCCCTCTCTCTCTATAACCTTCCCTCTATCCTTATCCCTCTCTCTCTATAACCTTCCCTCTATCCCTCTCTCTCTATAACCTTCCCTCTATCTCCATCCCCCATTCTCTATAACCTTCCCTCTATCCCTATCCCTCTCTCTCTATAACCTTCCCTCTATCTCTATCCCTCTCTCTACAACCTTCCCTCTATCCCTATCCCCCTCTGTAACCTTCCCTCTATCCCTATCCCTCTCTCTCTACAACCTTCCCTCTATCTCTGTCCCTCTCTGTAACCTTCCCTCTATCCTTATCCGTCTCTCTATAACCTTCCCTCTATCCCTCTCTCTCTCTATAACCTTCCCTCTATCTCTATCCCTCACTCTCTATAACCTTCCCTCTATCTCTATCCCTCACTCTCTATAACCTTTCCTCTATCCCTCTCTCTCTATAACCTTCCCTCTATCTCTATCCCCCTCTCTCTATAACCTTCCCTCTATCTCTATCCCCCTCTCTCTATAACCTTCCCTCTATCTCTATCCCCCTCTCTCTATAACCTTCCCTCTATCTCTATCCCTCTCTCTCTATATAACCTTCCCTCTATCCCTATCCCTCTCTCTCTATAACCTTCCCTCTATCTCTATCCCTCTCTCTCTCTAACCTTCCCTCTATCCCTCTCTCGCTATAACCTTCCCTCTATCTCTATCCCTCTCTCTCTATATAACCTTCCCTCTATCCCTATCCCTCTCTCTCTATAACCTTCCCTCTATCTCTATCCCCCTCTCTCTATAACCTTCCCTCTATCTCTATCCCTCTCTCTCTATAATCTTCCCTCTATCCCCCTCTCTCTCTATAACCTTCCCTCTATCCCTATTCCTCTCTATAACCTTCACTTTATCCCTATCCCTCTCTCTCTCTATAACCTTCCCTCTATCCCTCTCACTCTAACCTTCCCTCTATCTCTATCCCTCACTCTCTATAACCTTTCCTCTATCCCTCTCTCTCTATAACCTTCCCTCTATCTCTATCCCCCTCTCTCTATAACCTTCCCTCTATCTCTATCCCTCTCTCTCTATAACCTTCCCTCTATCCCTATCCCCCTCTCTCTATAACCTTCCCTCTATCTCTATCCCTCTCTCTCTATAACCTTCCCTCTATCTCTATCCCTCTCTCTCTATAACCTTCCCTCTATCCCTATCCCTCTCTCTACAACCTTCCCTCTATCTCTATCCCCCTCTCTCTATAACCTTCCCTCTATCCCTCTCTCTCTATAACCTTCCCTCTATCCCTATCCCCCTCTCTCTATAACCTTCCCTCTATCTCTATCCCTCTCTCTCTATGACCTTCCCTCTATCCCTCTCCCTCTCTTTATAACCTTCCCTCTATCTCTATCCCTCTCTCTCTATAACCTTCCCTCTATCCCTATCCCTCTCTCTCTATAACCTTCCCTCTATCCCTATCCCTCTCTCTCTATAACCTTCCCTCTATCCCTATCCCTCTCTCTGTAACCTTCCCTCTATCCCTCTCCCTCTCTCTATAACCTTCCCTCTATCTCTATCCCTCTCTCTCTATAACCTTCCCTCTATCCCTATCCCTCTCTCTATAACCTTCCCTCTATCTCTGTCCCTCTCTCTATGACCTTCCCTCTATCCCTCTCCCTCTCTTTATAACCTTCCCTCTATCTCTATCCCTCTCTCTCTATAACCTTCACTTTATCCCGATCCCTCTCTCTCTCTCTCTATAACCTTCCCTCTGTCCCTATCCCTCTCTCTCTATAACCTTCCCTCTATCTCTATCCCTCTCTCTCTATAACCTTCCCTCTATCCCTATCCCTCTCTCTCTATAACCTTCCCTCTATCCCTATCCCTCTCTCTACAACCTTCCCTCTATCTCTATCCGTCTCTGTAACCTTCCCTCTACCCCTATCCCCCTCTCTCTGTAACCTTCCCTCTATCTCTATCCCTCTCTCTCTACAACCTTCCCTCTATCTCTGTCCCTCTCTGTAACCTTCCCTCTATCCTTATCCGTCTCTCTATAACCTTCCCTCTATCCCCCTCTCTCTCTATAACCTTCCCTCTATCCCTCTCTCTCTCTATAACCTTCCCTATATCTCTATCCCTCTCTCTATCACCTTCCCTCTATCTCTGTCCCTCTCTCTATGACCTTCCCTCTATCCCTCTCCCTCTCCCTCTCTTTATAACCTTCCCTCTATCTCTATCCCTCTCTCTCTATAACCTTCCCTCCATCCCGATCCCTCTCTCTCTATAACCTTCCCTCCATCCCGATCCCCCTCTCTCTATAACCTTCCCTCTATCCCTATCCCTCTCTCTCTATAACCTTCCCTCTATCCCGATCCCTCTCTCTCTATAACCTTCCCTCTATCCCTCTCTCTCTATAACCTTCCCTCTATCCCTATCCCCCTCTCTCTATAACCTTCCCTCTATCCCTATCCCTCTCTCTCTACAACCTTCCCTCTATCTCTATCCCCCTCTCTCTATAACCATCCCTCTATCTCTATCCCCCTCTCTCTATAACCTTCCCTCTCTCCCTCTCTCTCTATAACCTTCCCTCTATCCCTATCCCCCTCTCTCTATAACCTTCCCTCTATCCCTATCCCTCTCTCTCTACAACCTTCCCTCTATCTCTGTCACCTTCCCTCTATCCTTATCCGTCTCTCTATAACCTTCCCTCTATCCCTCTCTCTCTCTATAACCTTCCCTCTATCTCTATCCCCCTCTCTCTATAACCTTCCCTCTATCTCTATCCCTCTCTCTCTATAACCTTCCCTCTATCCCTCTCTCTCTATAACCTTCCCTCTATCTCTATCCCCCTCTCTCTATAACCTTCCCTCTATCCCTATCCCTCTCTCTCTATAACCTTCCCTCTATCCCTATCCCTCTCTCTCTATAACCTTCCCTCTATCTCTATCCCTCTCTCTCTATAACCTTCCCTCTATCCCTCTCTCTCTATAACCTTCCCTCTATCCCTATCCCTCTCTATAACCTTCCCTCTATCCCTATCCCTCTCTCTCTATAACCTTCCCTATATCCCTATCCCTCTCTATAACCTTCCCTCTATCTCTATCCCTCTCTCTGTAACCTTCCCTCTACCTCTATCCCTCTCTCTGTAACCTTCCCTCTATCCCTCTCTCTATAACCTTCCCTCTATCCCTATCCCTCTCTCTACAACCTTCCCTCTATCTCTATCCGTCTCTGTAACCTTCCCTCTATCCCTATCCCCCTCTCTCTATAACCTTCCCTCTATCCCTACCCTTCTCTCTCTACAACCTTCCCTCTATCGCTATCCCTCTCTGTAACCTTCCCTCTATCCCTATCCTTCTCTCTCTACAACCTTCCCTCTATCGCTATCCCTCTCTATAACCTTCCCTCTATCCCTATCCCTCTCTGTAACCTTCCCTCTATCTCTATCCCTCTCTCTGTAACCTTCCCTCTATCCCTCTCTCTATAACCTTCCCTCTATCCCTATCCCTCTCTCTACAACCTTCCCTTTATCTCTATCCGTCTCTGTAACCTTCCCTCTATCCCTATCCCCCTCTCTCTATAACCTTCCCTCTATCCCTATCCCTCTCTCTCTATAACCTTCCCTCTATCCCTATCCCTATCCCTCTCTCTCTCTACAACCTTCCCTCTATCTCTGTCCCTCTCTGTAACCTTCCCTCTATCCTTATCCGTCTCTCTATAACCTTCCCTCTATCCCTCTCTCTCTCTATAACCTTCCCTCTATCCCTCTCTCTCCCTCTATAACCTTCCCTCTATCTCTATCCGTCTCTGAAACCTTCCCTCTATCCCTATCCCCCTCTCTCTATAACCTTCCCTCTATCCCTATCCCTATCCCTCTCTCTACAACCTTCCCTCTATCTCTGTCCCTCTCTGTAACCTTCCCTCTATCCTTATCCGTCTCTCTATAACCTTCCCTCTATCCCTCTCTCTCTCTATAACCTTCCCTCTATCCCTCTCTCTCCCTCTATAACCTTCCCTCTATCTCTATCCCTCACTCTCTATAACCGTGGGTGGCACGGTGGCACAGTGGTTAGCACTGCTGCCTCACAGCGCCTGTAGACCCGGGTTCAATTCCCGACTCAGGCGACTGACTGTGTGGAGTTTGCACGTTCTCCCCGTGTCTGCGTGGGTTTCCTCCGGGTGCTCCGGTTTCCTCCCACAGTCCAAAGATGTGCGGGTCAGGTGAATTGGCCAAGCTAAATTGCCCGTAGTGTTAGGTAAGGGGTAAATGTAGGGGTATGGATGGGTTGCGCTTCGGCGGGTCGGTGTGGACTTGTTGGCCGAAGGGCCTGTTTCCACACTGTAAGTCTAATCTGTAAGTCTAATCTAATCTAATCTAACCTTTCCTCTATCCCTCTCTCTCTATAACCTTCCCTCTATCTCTATCCCCCTCTCTCTATAACCTTCCCTCTATCTCTATCCCCCTCTCTCTATAACCTTCCCTCTATCTCTATCCCCCTCTCTCTATAACCTTCCCTCTATCTCTATCCCTCTCTCTCTATATAACCTTCCCTCTATCCCTATCCCTCTCTCTATATAACCTTCCCTCTATCCCTATCCCTCTCTCTCTATAACCTTCCCTCTATCCCTATCCCTCTCTCTACAACCTTCCCTCTATCTCTATCCGTCTCTGTAACCTTCCCTCTATCCCTATCCCCCTCTCTCTGTAACCTTCCCTCTATCTCTATCCCTCTCTCTATCACCTTCCCTCTATCTCTGTCCCTCTCTCTATGACCTTCCCTCTATCCCTCTCCCTCTCCCTCTCTTTATAACCTTCCCTCTATCTCTATCCCTCTCTCTCTATAACCTTCCCTCCATCCCGATCCCTCTCTCTCTATAACCTTCCCTCTATCCCTATCCCTCTCTCTCTATAACCTTCCCTCTATCCCTATCCCTCTCTCTCTATAACCTTCCCTCTATCCCGATCCCTCTCTCTCTATAACCTTCCCTCTATCCCTATCCCTCTCTCTCTATAACCTTCCCTCTATCCTGATCCCTCTCTCTCTATAACCTTCCCTCTATCCCTATCCCTCTCTCTACAACCTTCCCTCTATCTCTATCCGTCTCTGTAACCTTCCCTCTATCCCTATCCCTCTCTCTCTATAACCTTCCCTCTATCCCTATCCCCCTCTCTCTATAACCTTCCCTCTATCCCTATCCCCCTCTCTCTATAACCTTCCCTCTATCCCTATCCCCCTCTCTCTATAACCTTCCCTCTATCTATCCCCCTCTCTCTATAACCTTCCCTCTATCCCTATCCCCCTCTCTCTATAACCTTCCCTCTGTCCCTTCCCCCTCTCTCTATAACCTTCCCTCTATCCCTATCCCCCTCTCTCTATAACCTTCCCTCTGTCCCTTCCCCCTCTGGGAGCTCAGTGCTCTCTCTCTCCTGCTGTCTTTATCTCCCCACACTGTCTCTCCACCCACTCTCTCTCCCAGCTCTCTGTCCCCCCCTCCACTGTCCCACTCCCTCTCTCTCTTCCCCCCCCCCCCTCGGACTATCGGGATGGTGTTGCTGGGTGGGGTATTGACTGTCTCTCTGTCCCCTCCCCAGGGCGATGGATACTGACCAGGTCCGCGCTGATCTCGATGAGGAGGTAATTACCGGTTTTATCTCCCTCTCCCTCCCTTCCTCACTCACTCTGTCCATCACCCCCTGACCCCTCCATCCCCCCCCCCCCCCCCCCACCCCCACCCCGGACCCCTCCATCTCTCTCCCTGCTCCCGTGTCCATGTAGTGTCCCTCGGGACTGCCCCGTTCCCGGGAATGCTCACTGAGTAGGAAATATTTTTCTCCTGTCATTGTTGCTTCATTTCAACGTTGTCTTAACCCTTCGCCTTCCCCCCCCCTCCCTCCTTCCCCCTCTCCCGCCTTCCCCCCCCCTCCCTCCTTCCCCCTCTCCCGCCTTCCCCCTCCCCCTCCCTCCTTCCCCCTCCCCCTCCCTCCTTCCCCTCTCCCGCCTTCCCCCTCTCCCTCCCTCCTTCCCCCTCTCCCGCCTTCCCCCTCCCTCTCCCTCCTTCCCCCTCCCCCTCCCTCCTTCCCCTCTCCCGCCTTCCCCCTCTCCCTCCCTCCTTCCCCCTCTCCCTCCCTCCTTCCCCCCTCCCTCCCTCCTTCCCCCTCTCCCTCCCTCCTTCCCCCTCTCCCTCCCTCCTTCCCCCTCTCCCTCCCTCCTTCTCCCTCCCTCCTTCCCCCTCTCCCTCCCTCCTTCCCCCTCTCCCTCCTTCCCCCTCTCTCCCTCCTTCCCCCTCTCCCTCCGTCCCCCCCTCCCTCCTTCCCCCTCTCTCCCTCCTTCCCCCCTCTCTCCCTCCTTCCCCCTCTCTCCCTCCTCCTCCCCCTCCCTCCTTCTCCCCTCTCCCTCCTTCTCCCCCTCCCTCCTTCCCCCTCTCCCTCCTTCCCCCTCTCCCTCCTTCCCTCTCTCCCTCCTTCCCCTCTCTCCCTCCTTCCCCCTCCCCTCTCCCTCCTTCTCCCCCTCTCACTTTCCCACGTTGTATCCCACCTGCCACTGCCTTGCCCACTCTCCTGGTCTGTCCAAGTCCTTCTGCAGTCCCCCTGCTCCCTCACCCTGACCTGTCCCTCCACCTAGCTGTGTCTCTCCTGGGAACATAGCCGCACTGCCCTCAGTTCCCATGTCCAGACCGTTCATGTATAATGGGAGGAGCTGTGGTCCCAACACTGACCCCATGGAACTCCACCAGCCACCAGCTGCCATCCTTTATCCCCCACTCTCTGCCTTCAGCCAGTCAGCCAATCCCCTCTCTCCATGCCAGGGCCTTGCCCCTAACACCATGGGCCCTTACCTTGTCCAGCAGCCTCCCGTGTGGTACCTTGTCCAAGGCATTCTGGAAATCCAAACCGATCCCCCCCGCTAGCCCTCCCTTGTCTAACTTGCTCAAACAGATTTGTCGGTTGTGACCTCCCCCTGACAAAGGCACGCTGACTCTGTCTTACTTTACTCTGCACTTCCGAGTCCTCCGCTCCCTCGTCGGGTTAGCTTCACCTCTGTCATGGGGAAGGTACCCGAGTCTATTCTCAGGGAGGAAATAGCAAGGCAACTCGATAGAAATTGTCCCGTTGAGCAGACGCAGCGTGGGTTCATGGAGAGGGCAGGTCATGCTTCACTCATCTGCTGGGATTCTATGAAGACATGATGAGAAAGGTGGAGAATGGGGACCCAGTGGATGTGGTGTACCTAGATTTCCACAACACGCTGCTGCAGAAGATAAGGATGCATGGCGTTCCGGGTGGATCGATGATTGGTTGACTGACAGGAAGCAAAGAGTGGGGATAAATCAGTGTTATTCTGGCTGGTACTCAGTGGTGTCCCTCAGGGATCGGTGTTGGGACTGTGATTATTCACAATTTGTATCGATGATTGGGAGTTGGGGACCACGCGTATGGTGTCAAGGTTTGATAATGACTCGAGGATAAGTGAGAGGAACAGGAGCTTTCCCATCCAGCCTCAGCTCAAAGCGAAAATGGAACATCCCGGTTCTGTGGGAACTTGGCCCCACCCATTCAGGCTGCTTCTATTGTTCCAGCTTATTAACAGTTGTTTAAAAACAGTTGTTTACTTCTCTGGCTTTGAGCAGGACTGCTCAATACGTCTGTCTCCAATAGTGTTTATTTAAAAGAAATCAGAACAAAATACAGTGTGTGAGACCCCAGCAGAGAGTCTGCCTCCTGCTGGTGGCGGTGATTGTGACCCCAACAGAGAGTCTGCCTCCTGCTGGTGGCGGTGATTGTGACCCCAGCAGAGAGTCTGCCTCCTGCTGGTGCCGGTGAGTGTGACCCCAGCAGAGAGTCTGCCTCCTGCTGGTGCCGGTGAGTGTGACCCCAGCAGAGAGTCTGCCTCCTGCTGGTGCCGGTGAGTGTGACCCCAGCAGAGAGTCTGCCTCCTGCTGGTGCCGGTGAGTGTGACCCCAGCAGAGAGTCTGCCTCCTGCTGGTGCCGGTGAGTGTGACCCCAGCAGAGAGTCTGCCTCCTGCTGGTGCCGGTGAGTGTGACCCCAGCAGAGAGTCTGCCTCCTGCTGGTGGCGGTGAGTGTGACCCCAGCAGAGAGTCTGCCTCCTGCTGGTGGCGGTGAGTGTGACCCCAGCAGAGAGTCTGCCTCCTGCTGGTGGCGGTGAGTGTGACCCCAGCAGAGAGTCTGCCTCCTGCTGGTGGCGGTGAGTGTGACCCCAGCAGAGAGTCTGCCTCCTGCTGGTCACGGACTGTGTTACACTGACCCTCCTCCTGCCTTTCAGGGGCCAGTCAATGAGAACGATGTCCCAGAGAACTTCCGGGCCCTCTTCCAGAAACTGGCCGGACCGGTGAGGGGGGGGGGAGACGGGGGAGGGTGGGGGGGGAGGGGGACACGGGGGGAGGGGGACACGGGGGTTGGGTGGGAGACGGAGGGGGTGGGGGGGAGGGGGACTGGGGGGGAGGGGGACACGGGGGGCGGGGGGGAGACGGTGGTGGGGGGGAACGGTGAGGAGGGGGGAAACGGGGAGATTGTGGGGGCTGTCTTTGAGGTGGGGGTGTGGTAAGGGGGTGTTTGGGGTGTAGCGATGGGGGGACGGGAGGGGGGTGGGGGGTAATTGAGATGGGTGTGTGGGGGGGGGGCAGGGGCAGGGGGTTTGGGAACACAGAGGGATGGGGCGGGTCATGGCGACTGGATTAAAGGCTAACACCCTCCCCCCGACCCCCTTCCCCTGACCCCCCCCCCCCCCCCGTGTTTCAGGGCGGAGAGATCACGACCTTTGGTTTACAGAGAATATTAAACAAAGTCGTGTCGAGCCGTAAGTACCGGAATCCCCCGTGTCCCCCGTGCCCCGTGTCCCCCGTGCCCCGTGTCCCCCGTGTCCCGTGTCCCCCGTGTCCCGTGTCCCCCGTGTCCCCCGTGTCGCCCGTCCCCGTGTCCCCGTGTCCCCCGTGCGCCCCGTGTCCCCCGTGCCCCGTGTCCCCCGTGTCCCGTGTCCCCCGTGTCCCGTGTCCCCCGTGTCCCGTGTCCCCCGTCCCCGTGTCCCCCGTCCCCGTGTCCCCCGTCCCCGTGTCCCCCTTCCCCGTGTCCCCCTTCCCCGTGTCCCCCGTGTCCCCCGCCGCCCGTCCCCGTGTCCCCCGTCCCCGTGTCCCCCGTCCCCGTGGTCCCCGCGTCCCCCGTGCCCCGTGTCCCCCGTGTCCCCGTGTCCCCCGTCCCCGTGTCCCCCGTCCCCGTGTCGCCCGTCCCCGTGTCGCCCGTCCCCGTGCTCCTGGATAACTCTGTGTCTCCGGTAGGTTCCGACATCCAGACGGACGGATTTGGTCTGGAGACTTGCCGGAATATGGTCAACCTCCTGGATGTATCCTTTTCCAACCTGATGACCATCCTCCTGCTGT
This sequence comes from Hemiscyllium ocellatum, assembly GCF_020745735.1. Classification (NCBI taxonomy): domain Eukaryota; kingdom Metazoa; phylum Chordata; class Chondrichthyes; order Orectolobiformes; family Hemiscylliidae; genus Hemiscyllium; species Hemiscyllium ocellatum. Next base: position 2,003,036 of record NC_083403.1, on the reverse strand, counting down.
TCCTGTGGCAGTGCTGAGGGGCTGAATGGCCTCCTGTTCCTGTGGCAGTGCTGAGGGGCTGAACGGCCTCCTGCTGTTCCTGTGGCAGTGCTGAGGGGCTGAACGGCCTGATGCTGTTCCTGTGGCAGTGCTGAGGGGCTGAACGACTTCCTCCTGTTCCTGTGGCAGTGCTGAGGGGCTGAACGGCCTCCTGCTGTTCCTGTGGCAGTGCTGAGGGGCTGTACGGCCTCCTGCTGTTCCTGTGGCAGTGCTGAGGGGCTGAATGGCCTGATGCTGTTCCTGTGGCAGTGCTGAATGGCCTCCTGCTGTTCCTGTGGCAGTGCTGAGGGGCTGAATGGCCTCCTGCTGTTCCTGTGGCAGTACTGAGGGGCTGAATGGCCTGTTGATGGTACTATTATTTGTCTTGATGGCCTGACCTGCAGATGGACGGCAACGGGAAGCTGGGATTGGTGGAGTTTAAGAAACTGTGGGACAAGATTCAGAAATTCCTGGTAAGGAGACTCTGTCGGGATCTGTGTGTGTCAGTGTGTGTGGGTGTGAGTGTGCACTGTCCCTGTGTGTGTCTGTGTGTGTGGGTGTGTGTCTGTGTGTGTCAGTGTGTGTGGGTGTGAGTGTGCACTGTGTCTGTGTGTGTGGGTGTGTGTCTGTGTGTGTCAGTGTGTGTGGGTGAGTGTGTGGGGCTGTGTGTGTCAGTGTGTGTGGGTGTGAGTGTGCACTGTCCCTGTGTGTGTCAGTGTGTGTGGGTGTGAGCGTGCACTGTCCCTGTGTGTGTCTGTGTGTGTGGGTGTGAGTGTGCACTGTCCCTGTGTGTGTCAGTGTGTGTGGGTGTGGGTGTGTGTCAGTGTGTGTGGGTGTGAGTGTGCACTGTCCCTGTGTGTGTCAGTGTGTGAGAGTGTGGGGCTGTGTGTGTGGGTGTGTGTCAGTGTGTGTGGGTGTGTGTCAGTGTGTGTGGGTGTGAGTGTGCACTGTCCCAGTGTGTGTCAGTGTGTGTGGGTGTGTGTCAGTGTATGTGGGTGTGAGTGTGCACTGTCCCTGTGTGTGTCAGTGTGTGTGGGTGTGAGTGTGCACTGTCCCAGTGTGTGTGGGTGTGAGTCAGTGTGTGTGGGTGTGAGTGTGCACTGTCCCTGTGTGTGTCAGTGTGTGAGAGTGTGGGGCTGTGTGTGTGGGTGTGAGTGTGCACTGTCCCAGTGTGTGTGGGTGTGTGTCAGTGTGTGTGGGTGTGAGTGTGCACTGTCCCTGTGTGTGTCAGTGTGTGAGTGTGTGGGGCTGTGTGTGTCAGTGTGTGTGGGTGTGAGTGTGCACTGTCCCTGTGTGTGTCTGTGGGTGAGAGTGTGGGGCTGTGTGTGTCAGTGTGTGTGGGTGAGTGTGTGGGGCTGTGTGTGTCAGTGTGTGTGTGTGTGGACTGTCCCTGTGTGTGTGGGTGTGCGGGGTGGGGGTGTGGGTGTGGGTTGTGTGTGTGTGGTGGGGGTGTGGGTTGTGTGTGGGGGTGTGGGTTGTGTGTGGGGGTGTGGGTGTGGGTTGTGTGTGGGGGTGTGCGGGGTGTGGGTGTGGGTTGTGTGTGTGGGTGTGCGGGGTGTGGGTTGTGTGTGGGGGTGTGTGTGTGTGGGTGTGGGTTGTGTGCGGGGTGTGTGTGTGTGGGTGTGGGTTGTGTGTGGGGGTGTGGGTGTGCGGAGTGTGGGTTGTGTGTGGGTGTGGGTTGTGTGTGGGTGTGTGCAGGGTGTGGGTGTGGGTTGTGTGTGGGGGTGTGGGTGTGGGGGGTGTGGGTGTGCGGGGTGTGGGTTGTGTGTGGGTGTGTGCAGGGTGTGGGTGTGGGTTGTGTGTGGGGGTGTGGGTGTGGGGGGTGTGGGTGTGGGGGGTGTGGGTTGTGTGTGTGTGTGTGGGTTGTGTGTGGGTGTGTGCAGGGTGTGGGTGTGGGTTGTGTGTGGGGGTGTGGGGGTGCGGGGTGTGGGTTGTGTGTGGGGTGTGTGTGTGTGTGTGTGGGTTGTGTGTGGGTGTGTGCGGGGTGTGGGTGTGCGTGCAGAGACTGAACCTGTTGAGGGTCAGGTCCCCCCCTCAGTGTAGGTGTTCCAGGTGACGTTTAAATCCATGAGTGGTCATGGGGGGTGGGGGGTGAGGGTGGGGCGGGGCCTGGGGGGGGTGATGAGGTTTACTGCAGAGAGATGGCAGGTTTGGAAGGTGCTGCCTGAGGGTCTTTGGTGAGTTCCTGCAGTGTATCTTGTAGATGGTACACACTGCTGTTACTGAGGGGGGGGGGGGGGGGGGGGGGGGGGAGGGAGGGGACGGTACACACTGCTGTTACTGAGGGGGGGGGGGAGAGGGAGGGGACGGTACACACTGCTGTTACTGAGGGGGGGTGGGGGGGAGGGAGGGGACGGTACAGTACACACTGCTGTTACTGAGGGGGGGGTGGGGGGGGGGGAGGGGACGGTACACACTGCTGTTACTGAGGGGGGGTGGGGGAGGGAGAGGACGGTACACACTGCTGTTACTGAGCGTCGGTGGGGGAGGGAGAGGGTGGTTGTGGGTGTGGGGCCAATCCAGCGGCTGCTTTCTCCTGGATGGTGTTGAGCTTCTTGAGTGTTGTTGGAGCTGCCCCCATCCAGGGGCAAGTGGGGAGTATTCCCTCCCAGTCCTGAGCTGTGCCTTGTAGATGGTGGGACAGGCTTTGGGGAGACAGGAGGGGAGTTACTCCCTGCAGGATTCCCAGCCTCTGACCTGCTCCTGTAGCCGCTGTGTTTATGGGGTGAGGCCAGTTCAGTTTCTGGTCAGTGATAACCCCCAGGATGTTGGTATTGGGGGGATTCAGTGATGGTAACACCATTGTCCTGTCAGATCTGCCCTGGACCTGTGAATGTTTTAACTTGGTCCCAGTCTCCTCCCTTTTGCCCAGCGTTTGCACGTCAGATAATTATTGAAGTGAAAACAATCCCCTCTTGGAAGTCTCCGTTGAACTTGGCTCCTCTGCATTTCCAGACCATCTATTCCATAATTAATCATTCGCTGGGTCAAGCAGCTGTTTCTCACACCACCCTTACCCAGCACGTCAAATCCATCATCTCCGGTTATTCTCCCTTCTCCAAGTGGGACACAGTTCTCTCCAGCTACTCCGTCCTGCTCCTGGAAACCTCCATCAGATGCGGGGTGTGCAGATCTCCCTCTCAGTCACCTCCTCTCCTAAGGGGAACTTCTTCCAGCTATCCTCCAAGCCCCTCCCCATCCTGTCTGGGAAATATCTCCCCGTTCCCTCACTGTCACTGGGTCCGAATCCTGGAATTCCCTCCCTCAGGGGCATTGTGGGTCTACCCCCAGCACACGGACTGCAGCGGGTCAGGAGGGCAGCTCACCCCCACCTTCTCAAGGGGGGGCGGGGCAACTAGGGACGGTGATAAATACTGGGCCCAGCCAGTGATGCCCATGTCACCTGAGCACCTGGAAGCATTGCAGACTGACCGATTGTAACTGAGGTCTCTCTGTGGTTTTGTGAACCAGTGGGTGAGGGGAGGTGAATGTGAAATCGAAGTTGCTGATCCATTGCTGAGAAGGTCCAGGGCTGTAATAGATTCAAACCGATGTCCTCCTTTGTCTTATTCCACAGAAAATCTACAAAAAGAATGATCTGGACCAGTCTGGCACCATGAGCTCCAGTGAGATGCGAGTGGCTGTTGAGGAAGCTGGTGAGAAATTCCCCATCGTATGACAGGAAAAGAACAGGAGGCCATTCAGCCCCTCGACTCCGATCCTATCTGTTATGTAGGAGCAGGAGGAGCCCATTGCTGCTGGGGAATGTGATGGTCTTAGTGGCATTACTCCTGGGCTATAAGGGCGCAAAGCCAGCCTGATGTTCTGGGGAGCTGAGTTTAAATACTGTCACAGCAGATGGTACAAACTAAACATTCAGAATTAAGAAACTATTGTTGTTTGTCAGAGAAAAGTCCCATCTGTTTCACAAATGTCCTTCTGATATCCCAGTTAGGCCTGCGCGTGACTCCAGACCCACAGTCACATGGTTGACCCTTAACGGCCCTCTGGACAATTAGGGATGGGGGTGGGGAGGGAAATACTGGTAATACTGGTCTAGCCGGTGATACCCTGAGCCTGAGCCTGTGTGAATGGACCAGCCCAGGGAGCTTGTTCAACAAGAACAGCAGGAGGCCACTCGGCCCCTGCACAGAAGGTCAGGGGTCACCATGACTTCAGTAAAGCCTTTGATAAGGTTCCACGTGGTAGGCTGTTGGAGAAAATGCAGAGGCATGGGATTGAGGGTGATTTAGCAGTTTGGATTAGAAACTGGCTTTCTGAAAGGAGGCAGCGAGTGGTGGTTGATGGAAAATATTCAGCCTGGAGTCCGGTTACTAGTGGGTGTGCCACAAGGGTCTGTTTTGGGACCACTGCTGTTTGTCATTTTTATAAATGACTTAGACGCAGGCATAACATAGGTGGATGGATTAGTAAATTTGCAGACGACGCTAAAGTCGGTGCAGTAGTGGTCAGTGTGGAAGAATGTTTACAGGTTGCAGGGGGACTTGGATAAACTGCAGAATCGGGCTGAGAGGTGGCAAATGGAGTTCAATGCAGCTAAATGTGAGGTGATGCACTTTGGGAAGAATAACAGGAAGGCAGAGTACTGGGTCGATGGAAAGATTCTTGGTAGTGTGGATGTGCAGAGGGATCTTGGAGTCCCATGTACATAGATCCCCGAAAGTTGCCACCCAGGTGGATAGTGCTGTTAAGGCGACATACAGTGTGTTAGGTTTCATTGGTAGAGGGATTGAGTTCCGGAGCCACAATATCATGCTGCAACTATACAAAACGCTGGTGCGGCCACACTTGGAATATTGTGTACAGTTCTGGTCCCCATATTTCAGGAAGGATGTGGAAGGATTGGAAAAGATGCAGAGGAGATTTACCCGGATGTTGCCTGGTCTGGAGGGAAGGTCTTATGAGGAAAGGCTGAGGGACTTGGGTCTGTTCTCATTGGAGAGAAGAAGGTTAAGGGGGGATTTGATAGCGACATACAAGATGGTCAGAGGATTAGATAGGGGAGACAGGGAAAGTCTTTTTCCCAGGATGATGATGTCAGCTTGTACAAGGGGCATAACTACAAACTGAGGGGTGATAGATTTAAGACAGATGTCAGAGGCAGGTTCTTTACTCAGAGAGTGGTAAGGGGGTGGAATGCCCTACCTGCCAATGTAGACAACTCAGCCACATCAGAGAGATTTAAACAATCCTTAGATAAGCTCATGGATGATGATGGGATAGTATAGGTGGACGAGCTGAGAATAGTTCACAGGTCAGCGCAGCATCGAGGGCCGAAGGGCCTGTTGTGTGCTGGATTGTTTTATGGTCTATGATGTGAGCTCTGTGTGTGTCTGTCTGTGTGTGTGTGTGTGTGTCTCTGTGCCTGTTCTGTGCTGGATTGGTCTATGATGTGAGCTCTGTGTTCCCTATGTGTGTGTGTCTGTGCTGGATTGGTCTATGGTCTATGATGTGAGCTCTCTGTGTGTGTGTCTCTGTGTGTCTCAGTGTGTATGTCTGTGCTGGATTGGTCTATGGTCTATGATGTGAGCTGTGTGTGTGTGTCTGTGCTGGATTGGTCTGAGATGTTAGCTGTGTGTGTGTCTCTGTCCCTCCAGGTTTCCACTTGAATAACCAGCTGACCCAGATCATTGTGGCCCGCTATTCCGACGTGGATAATCTCACCCTTGATTTCGATAACTTTGTTTCCTGTCTGATCCGGCTGGAGGCTGTTTTCAGTAAGTGTTATCCTGAGTGGGGAGGGTCCCACCTGGCTGCTGGGATGGGGGCAGGGGCAGGGCTCCCTCTGACACTCACACATTCTCTTCCTTTTACAGAAATGTTTAACTCTCTGCCCAAGGACGGAGATGGTCTTGTTGAGCTGGGAATGCTGCAGGTGAGGGAGTAAATGGGGCTGGGGGTGGGGGGGGTGGTCTAACTGCTGTCTGCCCGATAATGAGCCCACACTAACTGCTCTCTCTCTCTCACACACACAGTGGATAACGTTGGTCATGGGCTGATGTTGCTGGACCAGCAGTGGATGTGGAAGAACAATTCCCAGTGGGACAGTGCTCCATGGAATGTCTGTTCTGTCTGAGGCATACGCCCTGCTGGCTCTCTGGTTGTGTCTTTGGGATCTTGTCCTTCCTCCCTGCCTCAGCGGCTGCTTGCATTTCTAGCAGTGGGTCATATCGCCAGTGCACTGTGCTCTGCTCCCGGCGGTGGGATTACCTCTTACTCTGTTGCCTAAACCTCAGCATGGCTTTCTCTGAGGACCGGGTGGGTGGACCAACCTGGTCACTTTGTTGTATTTCTGACTGAATAAAAATGGGTTGCAAACTCTCGGAGCACTCTGAACAATGTCTGAGGTATTCTTTGATTGACGGAGTGGATTTCCAAAAACAGTATTCCCTCTGCTAGTGCACAACCATTAAAGCACCATTTTCAGAAAGCAGCATTTATTACCCTGTCCCTAGTTGCCCCTTGAGAGGGTGGGAGTGAGCTGCCTTCCTGACCCGCTGCACTCCGTGTGCTGGGGGTAGACCCACAATGTCCCTGAGGGAGGGAATTCCAGGATTCGGACCCAGTGACAGTGAGGGAACGGGGAGATATTTCCCAGTCAGGATGGAGAGGGGCTTGGAGGGGAACGTGCAGGGTTCCTACATATCTGGGTTTATAAAGTGGTGTCTGAGGAGTCTTGGTGAGTTCCTGCAGTCCACCTGCTGCTAAATGTCATGGGGGAGGGTTTGGGTCATCTCTGTTGTTGGTGATGGGCAGAGCCTGGTATGTGTGAGCTGGCAGTCCCAGCCTGGCCAGACCCTGCCTCAGTATCTGAGGAAATGCGAATGGTGGTGAACACTGCACAATCATCAGCGAATCCCCCCACCTCTGACCCTGTGATGGAGGGAAGGTCATTGATGAAGCAGCTGAAGATGGTTGGGCCTAGGACACTCCCCTGAGGGACTCCTGCAGAGGTGTCCTGGAGCTGAGATGACTGACCCTCCAACAACCACAACCATCTTCCTCTCTGCCAGGTATCACTCTAACCAGGGGAGAGTTTGCCCCCTGATACCCATTGATTCCAGTTTTGCCCGGGCTCCTTGATGCCACACTCGGTCAAATACAGCCTTGATACCAAGGGCTGTCCCTCTCCCCTCCCCTCTGGAATCCAGCTCCTTTTGTCCATGTTTGACCCAAGGCTGGAATGAGGTCAGGAGCTGGGTGGCCCTGGGGGAACCCAAACTGGGTGTCACTGAGCAGGTTATTGCTGAGCAGGTGCTGCTGGATAGCGCTGTTACTGACCCCTTCCATCACTTTACTGAGGGTCGAGGGGAGACTGATGGGGGGGGTAATTGGCCGGGTTGGATCTGTCCTGCTTTTTATGTAGAGGCCATACCTGGGCAACGTTCCACATTGTCGGGGAGATGCCAGTGTTGTAACTGTACTGGAACAGCTTGGGTAGATCAGTGAGAGAATAGGGGGGCAAGGATTGAACAGGTTGAGGGGAGTGTGTTGAGATAGCTAAACGGGAGAGGAATGGAGGGGGGAGGGAGAGCTAGATGTGGGGGGGGGGGATGTGTGTGGGGGAGAGAGGGGAGTGGGACTGGGGTGCAGAAACGGGGGAGGGGGGGTAGTGGGAGGTTACAATACTGACATGGCAGCAGCGCGATGAACAACAGAGAATAGAGGGATATGAAGCATTTGGAGGCAGCTGGGATGAGTTTGGAATAGTATCACAGTCAGCACACAGACAGAGGGCCAACAGACCTCCCTGTACACTGCAGTCTTCTATCGCTCTGAGATGGAGAGACTGGGGGGTGTGGGGGTGTGGAGCAGACAAGTCCCAGCTCGTGTACAATATCTCCAGTATTTATTATCCAGAGTAGAGAAGGAGAACGCCAGTGTCACCATCCCTGATAAGACAAAGCAGTGCCTTTAAATGAACAGCCATCCCCAAATCACCTTCCTCTCCCACCCACACAAAACCAACCTGGGGACTGTGCCCCCATTAGATCCCAGCACACATCCCTCTTCCCCCACTGGACCCCAGCTCACCTTCCTGTCCTCAGTAAACACCAGCTCATGTCCCTGTCCCCAGTAGACCCCCAGCTCACCTCCCTGTCCCCGGACTGGACCCCAGCTCATCTCCCTGACCCCAGCAGACCCCCCAGCTCATCTCCCTGTCCCCGGTAGACCCCCAGCTCATCTCCCTTTCCTCAGTAGACCCCCAGCTCACCTCCCTGTAACCCAGACTGGACCCCAGCTCATCTCCCTGTCCCCGGACTGGACCCCAGCTCATCTCCCTGACCCCAGCAGACCCCCCAGCTCATCTCCCTGACCCCAGCAGACCCCCCAGCTCATCTCCCTGTCCTCAGTAGACCCCCAGCTCACCTCCCTGTAACCCAGACTGGACCCCAGCTCATCTCCCTGACCCTGGACTGGACCCCAGCTCACCTCCCTGTTACCGGACTGGACCCCAGTTCACCTCCCTGACCCCAGTAGACTCTAGCTCACCTTCCTGTCCCCAGTAGACCACCAGCTCACCTCCCTGACCCCAGTAGACCCCCAGCTCACCTTCCTGTCCCCAGTAGACCACCAGCTCACCTCCCTGACCCCAGTAGACCCCCAGCTCATCGCCCTGTCACCGGACTGGACCCCAGCTCACCTCCCTGACCCCAGTAGACCCCCAGCTCATCTCCCTGTCACCGGACTGGACCCCAGCTCACCTCCCTGACCCCAGTAGACCCCCAGCTCATCTCCCTGTCCCCGGACTGGACCCCAGCTCACCTCCCTGACCCCAGTAGACCCCCAGCTCATCTCCCTGTCCCCGGACTGGACCCCAGCTCACCTCCCTGACCCCAGTAGACCCCCAGCTCATCTCCCTGTTACCAGACTGGACCCCAGTTCACCTTCCTGTCCCCAGTAGACCCCCAGCTCACCTCCCTGTCCCCGGACTGGACCCCAGTTCACCTCCCTGACCCCAGTAGACTCTAGCTCACCTCCCTGACCCCAGTAGACCCCCAGCTCACCTCCCTGTCCCCGGACTGGACCCCAGCTCACCTCCCTGACCCCAGTAGACCCCAGCTCATCTCCCTGTCCCCAGGGGCCCCGATGCTATGTTGAGAGTGTCCTAGGAATGTGTCAGATGCTGTAATAAACTGGGGGGGTTGTCGTCCGTGTCACCCTCCTCACTGTCTCCCGCCAGCTCCGAACTGTCCAAGGTACTGACCGACTGGAGGGAAGTCAGATCATCGCAACTACTGCTTTCACTGTCTGGCACAGAGACAGGCTTCGTCTTCAATGCTGAAACAACACCGAGAAACAGGCGGGTTACTGAACAGAAACGCTCACAGGCACGGCCTGTCTGGACAGGACACTGGCAGAGTGGTAAACACGGCCTTTACTTGTCAGTGGGACCAGGATACAGGGACCGAACTGGAGAACAGGCACAGAGGATCTTGAGCAGTTTAACAGTGGGAACGGGGAGGTTTCGGATCAGTCTGGATCACTTATGTCCCAGGATCAAGTGGGAGACGAGGGAAGAAATTACCCAAATGTTCAACTCCTCCCTGGGCACAGAGAAGCTGTCAGAGGACTGGAGGACAGCGAATGTGGTTCCCCTTTACAAGGAGAGTGAGAGAGAAACCAGGGGATTACAGACCAGTGAGTCTCACATCAGGGGGAGGGAAATTACTGCCGAGAATTCGGAAGGAGAGCATTAATCTCCACGTGGAGAGGGAAGGTTTGCTCAGGGATAGTCAGCACGGCTTTGTCAGAGGGAGGTCATGGTGAACACGTCTGGTGGGATGTTTAAGGAGGTGACCAGGTGTGTAAATGAGGATAGAGCAGTTTATCAGGATTTCAGCGTGGCCTTTAACACAGTCCCACAGGGAAAACTGACACAGGAGGTAACAGCTGATGGGATCCAGACATGACAGAATGCCGGGAGACAGAGGGTGGGGGGAGGAGGCTGTTTGTGTGATTAGAGCCCAGTGTGCGGTGGGGGTCCCACAGGGATCTGGGCTGGGTCCCTTACTGTGTGTGTGACTGGAGCCCAGTGTGTGGTGGGGGTCCCACAGGGATCTGTGCTGGGTCCCTTACTGTGTGTGTGACTGGAGCCCAGTGTGCGGTGGGGGTCCCACAGGGATCTGGGCTGGGGGAGGTGGGTGTTGGGGGTAGGGGGTGGGAGGGGATGTGGGGGTGGGGAGTGTGGGGTGATAATTAAGATTCTGGGTGACGAAGACTGGTCGGGTGGTTCACACTGAGGAAGATGAGCTCGGGTTCCAGGGGGATCTAACCCGATTGGTCAGACCGACAGACCCGGAGCAGGTGGAGTTTATCCCTGATCACTGTGAGGTGATGCACTTTGGAAAAAGGGACAAGCCAAAGGGATACTCAGTGAGTGTCAGGACCTGAGGAAGCTGAGAGGAACAGAGGGGGTTTGGGGGGGTCTGTCCACAGGCCCCTGTAGGTGGGGGAATGCGGGACACCCCGTTATCAGTCGGTGCAGAGATTGTGGGAGCTGGGAGGGGATGCTGGAGCTGGACAGGCCTCTGGTTAGGGCCACAGCTGGAGGCCTGTGGGCAGTTCCCATCCCCACACTATCGGAGGGATGGGATTGTCCTGGAGGGGGTGCAGAGGGAGATCAGGAAGGCAGATGGTGATCTGAATGGGGACAGATTGGGAAAGGGACAGGGGCAATGGGACCTGGGTGTCCTTGTACCCCAGTCTCTGAAAGTCAGCGTGCAGGTACAGCAGGCGGTGAGGAAGGGAAATGGGATGTGGGCCTTCATAGTGAGAGGGTTCGAGTCCAGGAGCAGGGAGGTCTTGCTGCAATTATACAGGGCCTTGGGGAGACCACCCCTGGAGTATTGTGGACAGGTTTGGTCTCCTTATCTGAGGAAGGATGTTGTGGTGATGGAGGGAGGGCAGCGAAGGGTTACCAGACTGATTCCTGGGAGGGCAGGGCTGATGGGTGAGGACACACTGGATCAGTTAGGATTATATTCACTGGAGTTGTGTAACATTCTAACAGGACTAACATAGGAACAATGTTCCTGATGACTGGACAGGCTGGAACCAAAGCGATCGGCCTTTACAAACTGGGCTGAGCAGGTATTTCCTCACCCAGAGATCGGTGAACACATGGAATTCTCTGCCACAGGAAACTGTTCAGACCAAAACACCGAATGTTTTCAAGGAAGGAGTCACCCAACACAAAGATCAGGGGGAGTTGTGGATAGTGTCGAAGGTTACAGCGGGATAGAGATCAGTTGCGGATATGGGCAGAGAAAAGGCAGATGGAGTTTAATCCGGGGATGTGTGAGCTGCTGCACTTTAGGAGATCAAATGTTCAGGAAAAGTCTCCAGTTAATGGCAGGCCCCTGAACACTTTCCTTGAAGGACTTATGCCCAAAATATCAGCTCTCCTGCTCCTCGGATGCTGCCTGACCTGCTGCGCTTTTCCAGCACCACCCTCTCACCTCTGATCTCCAGCATCTGCCCTCCTCACTGTCTCCCAGGGCCCTGAACAGCATTAATGTACAGAGGGACCTTGGGGTTCCAGTCCCTAGCTCCCTGAACGGGGCCATGCAGGTAGACAGGGGGGACAGAAGGTGGACGACACACCTGCCTTTATTGGTCAGGGAACTGAGGACAAGACTCAGGATGTTATAGTGCAGCTTTATCAGCCTCTGGACAGGCCCAGGCTGAGGGCACGATGTTCAAGTCTAGTCCCCACATTCCAGGAAGGATGGGGAGGCTTTGGAGGGTGTCAAAGGGGTTTCCCAGGATGCTGCCGGGATTAGAGGGTATGGGCTATAAGGAGAGGCTGGAAAAACTCAGGCTGTTCTCTCTGGAGCAGCGGAGGCTGAGGGGAGACTTGACAGAAAGCTGTAACATTAGGAGACGCACAGATAGGGTTAAAGGTCAATATCTTCTTCCCAGAGTTGAAATCCCTAAAACTAGGGGGGCATGCATTTAAGGTGAGGGGGGAAAGTTCAAAGGGGATATGAGGGGGAAGGGTTTTACACAGAGTGTGGTAGGAGACTGGAAGACACTGTCAGGGGGTGGTGCTGGAGGCTGGTACAACAGGGGGGTTGAAGAGACTTTGAGATAAACCCATGAATATGCCAGGAATGCAGGGATATGGACCCAGGGCAGGCAGGAGGGATCAGTTTCATTTGAGGTCCTCTTTGGCACAACATGGTGGTGTGAGGGCCCGGCTCCTCTCCTGGACTGTTCGGTGCTCGATGTTGAAATGGTTCTTCAGGGTCAAGGGATCGTGAGGTTCTGGGGAGAAAGTCAAACCAGGGACGGAGTTGGATGATCAGCCACATCAACCTGCTCAGGCCAGTTGGACGAAGTGATGGAGCAGGTTCGAAGGGCTGAATGGCCTCTTCCTGCTCCTAACTTCAATGTTTTGAAGCTTGGGTTGGTTCCCCTAGAGCAGGCAAAGCTGAGGGGGGATTAGAGTAATTACTTGCAGTGTGGAAACTGGCCCTTCGGCCCAACAACTCCACACCGACCCTCTGAAGAGCAACCCAGCCATACCCCTAGTTACCCCTTTACCTAACACCATTGACCAGTCCCCCCTCCCTGTATTTAGAGAAGCTAGGAGATTTCTCAATGGTGTGCCTTATAGAACATAGAAGGATACAGCGCAGTACAGGCCCTTCGGCCCTCGATGTTGCGCCGACCGAATCCTACCTAACCTATACTAGCCCAATAACTTCCAAATGCCTATCCAATGCCCGCTTAAATGACCATAAAGAAGGAGAGTTCACCACTGATACGGGCAGGGCATTCCATGAACTCACAACCCGCTGTGTGAAGAATCTACCCCTAACATCTGTCCTATACCTACCACCCCTTAATTTAAAGCTATGTCCCCTAGTAACACCTGACTCCATTAGCGGTAAAAGGTTCTTAGTATCTACCCTATCTAAACCCCTAATCATCTTATACACTTCTATCAGATCTCCCCTAAACCTTCTCTTCTCCAATGAGAACAGCCCCAAGTGCCTCAGCCTTTCCTCATAAGATTTTCCTACCATTCCAGGCAACATCCTGGTAAACCTCCTCTGCACTCGTTCTAAAGCTTCCACATCCTTCCTATAGTATGGCGACCAAAACTGCACACAATACTCCAGATGAGGCCTCACCAGAGTCTTATACAACTGCAACATGACCTCAGGACTCCGGAACTCAATTCCTCTACCAATAAAGCCCAGTACACCATATGCCTTCCTCACAGCACTATTTACCTGGGTGGCAACTTTCAGAGATCTGTGTACATAGACACCAAGATCCCTCTGCTCATCCACACTACCAAGTAGCCTACCATTAGCCCAGTAATCCATCATCTTGTTATTCCTACCAAAGTGAACGACTTCGCACTTAGCTACATTGAATTCCATTTGCCACATTTCCGCCCAGCTCTGCAACTTATCTATATCCCGCTGTAACCTACCACTTCCTTCCTCACTATCCACAACTCCACCGACTTTTGTGTCATCCGCAAACTTGCTTACCCAGCTTTCAAGTCCTTCCTCTAGATCATTTATAAAGATAACAAAAAGCAATGGTCCCAAAACAGATCCTTGTGGTACACCGCTAGTAACTGCGCTCCAAGATGAACATAATCCATCAACTACTACCCTCTGTCTCCTTCCAGCCAGCCAATTCCTAATCCAAACCTCTAATGTATCCTCAATGCCATACCTCCGAAGTTTTAGCATTAGCCTACCATGGGGAACCTTATCGAACGCCTTACTAAAATCCATATACACAACATCTACAGCTTTACCCTCATCCACTTCCTTAGTCACCTTCTCAAAGAACTCAATAAGGTTTGTGAGGCACGACCTGCCCTTCACAAAACCATGCTGGCTATCCCTGATCACGTTATTCCTACCCAGATGTTCATAAATCTTATCCCTTACCATTCTCTCTAAGACTTTGCCCACCACTGAAGTCAGACTCACTGGCCTATAGTTACTAGGGCTATCCCTACTCCCTTTCTTGAACAATGGGACCACATTCGCTATCCTCCAGTCCTCTGGTACTATTCCTGTTGACAACGACGACATAAAAATCCAGGCCAATGGCTCTGCTATCTCCTCCCTAGCTTCCCATAGGATCCTGGGGTAAATGCCATCAGGCCCAGGAGACTTATCTATATTCATCCTTTCCAATATTCCCAGAACCTCTTCCCTGCATATTTCCAGGGCATCCATTCTAATCATTTGTGATTCCATATTCACATCAGCAACAGTGTCCTGTTCCTGAGTGAATACTGATGAAAAGTACTGATTTAATGTCTCTCCAATCTCCTCGGCCTCCACACACAACTTCCCACTACTATCCTTGACTGGACCGATACCTACCCTAGTCATCCTTTTATTCTTGACATACCTATAGAAAGCCTTTGGGTTTTCCCTAATCCTACCAGCTAAAGACTTTTCATGTCCCCTTCTCGCTTCTCTTAGCTCCCTCTTTAGCTCCTTCCTGGCTACCTTATAACTCTCAATCGCCCCTACTGAACCTTCACGCCTCATCTTTACATATGCCACCTTCTTCCCTTTCACAAGGGACTCCAATTCCTTACTAAACCACGGCTGCCTCACAAGGCCCTTTACACCATGCCTGACTGGTACATACCTATCGAGGACACGCAGTAGCTGCTCCTTGAACAATCCCCACATCTCATTAGTGTTCTTCTCTTGAAGCCTGTTTTTCCAATCCACACATCCTAAGTCATGCCTCACTGCATCATAATTTCCCTGCCCCCAGCTATAGCTCTTGCCCTGCGGCGCACGATTATCCCTCTCCATCACTAAAGTAAAAGTCACCGAGTTGTGGTCACTGTCCCCGAAGTGCTCACCTACCTCCAAGTCTAACACCTGGCCTGGTTCATTACCTAGAACCAAATCCAGTATAGCCTCCCCTCTTGTTGGCCTGTCGACATATTGTGTCAGGAAACCCTCCTGCACACATTGTACAAACACCGACCCATCTAATGAACTCGAGCTATAGCTCTCCCAGTCAATATCTGGGAAGTTAAAGTCCCCCATAACAACCACCCTGCTACCTTCACTCTTTTCCTGAATCATCCTCGCAATATTATCCTCTACTTCTCTAGGACTATTAGGAGGCCTGTAGAAAACACCTAACAGGGTGACCTCACCTTTCCTATTTCTAACCTCAGCCCAAACTACCTCAGATGGCAAGTCCTCTTCCATCGTCCATTCCACTGCTGTGATACTGTCTTTGACAAGTAATGCCACACCTCCCCCTTTTTTACCCCCATGTCTGATCCTACTAAAACATTTGAACCCTGGAACGTGCAACAGCCATTCTTGTCCCTGTTCTACCCACGTCTCTGTAATGGCCACAACATCGAAGTCCCAGGTACCAACCCACGCTGCAAGTTCACCTACCTTATTCCTTATACTTCTGGCATTGAAGTATACACACTTCAATCCACCTTTCTGGTTACAGGCACCCTCCTTAGAGATCGCTGCATTATTCCTAACCTCCCTACACTCAAGGTCCTGTACCCTAAAGCTACAGTCCTGGTTCCCATGCCCCCGCGGAGTTAGTTTAAACCCTCCCAAAGAGCACTAGCAAACCTCCCCCCAAGGATACTGGTGCCCCTCAGGTTCAAGTGTAGACCATCCTTTTTATAGAGGTCCCACCTTCCCCAGAAAGGACCCCAGTTGTCCAGAAACCGGAATCCCTCCCTCCTGCACCATCCCTGTAGCCACGCATTTAACTGCTCTCTCTCCCTGTTCGACTCTCTATCACGTGGCACGGGTAACAAACCAGAGACTACAACTCTGTTTGTTCTAACTCTGAGCTTCCAACCTAGCTCCCTGAAAGCCTGTCTGACATCCTCACCCTTCTTCCTACCTATATCGTTGGTGCCAACGTGGACCACGATCTGGGGCTGCTCCCCCTCCCCCTTAAGGACCCGGAAAACACGATCAGCGACATCACGTACCCTTGCACCTGGGAGGCAACATACCAAACGTGAGTCCCTGTCGCCCCCACAAAACCGTCTGTCTGTACCCCTCACTATCGAGTCCCCAAGAACTATTGCTCTACCTTTCTCCACCCTACCCTTCTGAGCAACGGGGCCAGGCTCCGTGCCAGAGGCCTGAACCTCGTTGCTTGCCCCTGGTAAGTCATCCCCCCACAAGTATCCAAAACGGTATACTTGTTCTTGAGGGGAATGACCGCAGGGGGTCCCTGCACTGGCTTCCTCCTCCCACTCCCCCTCACTGTCACCCATCTATCTTGAACTTTCGGAGTAACTACTTGCCTATAGCTCCGATCTATGACCTCCTCTGCCTCCCGAATGATCCGCAGTTCATCCAACTCCAGCTCCAGTTCCCTAACACGGGTTTGGAGGAGCTGGAGATGGGTGCACTTCTTGCAAGTGTACTCAGCAGGGACGCTAATGGCTTCCCTCACCTCATACATGTTGCAAGAGGAACATTGCCCTCTCTGCACTGCCATCCCTCTAAAAGTAAGCTTTCCTTAAAAAAAAACAACAAAAACCAACTAAATCTAAAGAAACAAACAAGGAAAATGCAGCACTTACCCGCTAGTCACAATTGGTCTTATTAGGTTAGAGGAGGTGGAAGGGTGGGAGGCACTACTCGTGTAGTGCCTCGGGTGACTCGCCTACGCGTTTAAATAAGGGGAGAGAGAAAAAAAACCTTACCCAGGTAACCTAGCGCGCCTTGGTTGTTAACGTTTCTCTTTATTACCCAATTACTCACCCCGCCACTGGATTCCAAATTTCTCTCTGTCTTCAGGGCGAGCAGTAGCTTTTGTCGCCTGATATGGATTATCTCACAACCTCATCCTCCCCTGAACACCCCCTGGGGAGCCCAGGCTGACTTACCCCTCTTGGAGAATCTCTCCTCCTTCCAGGTGCCAAGGGTCACAGATCAGCTCCTGAAAGGTCTGTCACTGCTCGCTTCCTGCCCTCCCTGCCAATCGATCTGCCCGGTTCCCCCGGACCAACTCCATTCCTTATTTCTGTGGAATTCCCATTATTCCAGACAAAACATCATAACCCTCAAGATCACGGGCTCAAGCTAGGGACAGGGACAGACATAGGGAGGGTGGGGCTGACCCAGGGGGAGGGAGGGTGGGGCTGACCCAGGGGGAGGGGGACTGGGGGAGGGAGGGGTGGGGCCGACCCAGGGGGAAGGGGGACTGGGGGGGAGGGGCCGACCCAGGGGGAAGGGGGACCGGGGGAGGGAGGGGTGGGGCTGACCCAGGGGGAAGGGGGACTGGGAGAGGGGGGGGGGTGGGGCCGACCCAGGGGGAAGGGGGACTGGGGGGAGGGGCCGACCCAGGGGGAAGGGGGACTGGGGGGAGGGAGGGGTGGGGCCGACCCAGGGGGAAGGGGGACTGGGGGGAGGGGCCGACCCAGGGGGAAGGGGGACTGGGGGGAGGGAGGGGTGGGGCTGACCCAGGGGGAAGGGGGACTGGGGGGAGGGAGGGGTGGGGCTGACCCAGGGGGAAGGGGGACTGGGGGAGGGAGGGGTGGGGCCGACCCAGGGGGAAGGGGGACTGGGGGAGGGAGGGTGGGGCTGACCCAGGGGAAGTGGAGGCCCTCATCTTTGCAATGTCTCGTGTATTGTGCGTGCTACATACTGATGTTCGGAGTCCTTTCTGACTGTATTTTTTGAAAACTGCCCACAGATGGTGCTGGAGTTGCTGAGCATCTCCCGGAACGTGGTGTTGAAATCTATCCTCTGTCAAAGCTCCTCCCTCCCTGTGGAACACGAGAGGCTGGGCTTCACACACAGCTAGCTGGGAGGGTGAGCTGTGAGGGACAGGCAGAGATCTCTCAGTGGGATTTGGACAGGCTGAGGGAGTGGGGAAATACATGGCAGATGCAGGATAATGGGGATCAATGTGAGGTTATCCACAACAGGTGATTTTGTATGGGAAGGGGCAGCTGTCTCCTCACCTGCCTAGCTGTTTGTAGACACCATGAGAGTGTACACACACACACACACACACACACACACACACACACACAGTGCGTGTTTGAACTGAACAATACCAGTGAAGGACGATCACTGACCGATGCCCTGACCAATCAGATTCCATCTGCTTGCTCTGCCACTTCAGCAGACTGTGACAGTTCAGTAACACTGTCCCCTCCGGGAGATGAAGACAGAGTCCTGTCCTTTCCCAGCTGGAGGAAGGAGTCTGTGGCCTGGTTTATTTCCCCAGTGAGACCGAGTGTGCGATCTGACAGCACTGCCCTCCAGCCCATCTGCGCTCACCTTTCCGCTCTCGGAGGAGTTGTTTCCTGCGCTCTCTCATCGCCTCAGTCAGATTCTCCAGCATACGTTCGATACAGTTATCGAGAACCACCGAGCGACTCTGGGTGTGGATGGGCTGTCTGCAGATGGGACACTCCTCCTTCCTCTTCCTCCACTCCAGGATACAGTGACAGCAAAAACTGTGGGAGCAGTTCAGAGTGACAGCCTGAGGGCAGGAACAGGCAGATACACAGTCACAATCAGAGTGACAGCCTGAGGGCAGGAACAGGCAGATACACAGTCACAATCAGAGTGACAGCCTGAGGGCAGGAACAGGCAGATACACAGTCACAATCAGAGTGACAGCCTGAGGGCAGGAACAGGCAGATACATAGTCACAATCAGAGTGACAGCCTGAGGGCAGGAACAGGCAGATACACAGTCACAATCAGAGTGACAGCCTGAGGGCAGGAACAGGCAGATACACAGTCACAATCAGAGTGACAGCCTGAGGGCAGGAACAGGCAGATACACAGTCACAATCAGAGTGACAGCCTGAGGGCAGGAACAGGCAGATACACAGTCACAATCAGAGGAGCTGAAGGCCATTCAGCCCCATCCAACACGCTCCCTGCTGGTCCCATCATCCTCAACGCCATTTGCTTGCGTTTTCCCGATCAGCCCCGATTCCCTTCCTGCTCTGCCTTCAGTAATAATGAGGGAGCCTCCCCAGCTCTCCATCATCAACAATTCCACAGATTCATTCCCCTCGGAGAGAGGGGAATTCCTCCTCCACTCTGGCTTCCATCTGTCATCCTTACTCTGAGAATAGATCCTCTCCCACAAATGGAACAACCTCCCCACGTTCACCTGGTTAGAGATCCCAACCAATCTTCTTTATTTCCATAAAACCATCAGGTATTGTTGCAGAATGAGGCCATTCAGCCCATCAAGCCTGCTCCTTCATTCTATCATGGCTGATATCTTTCTTCACCCCCATCCCCTGCCTCCTCCCCATACCCCATGACCCCCTTACTCATCGGGAACCTCCCTCTCCCTCTCTCTGTCACAGACACACTCAGTGAGTTGTCCTCCCACAGCCCCCTGCAGCAATGTGTCCCACAGATTCCCCCCACCCCCACCCTCTGGCTGAAGAAATCCCTCCTCCTCTCCGTCCCTTCACCCTGAGGCTGTGCCCTCAGGTCCCAGTCTCTCCGACAGCAGAAACATCATCTCCATGACCACTCGATCCAGGTCTCTCAGGGTCTGGGAAGTTTCAGTCAGATCCCCCTCCCCCCATCCCTCTGACCCCCATCGAGTACAGACCCCGTGTCCTCAGCTGCCCCTCGTGTGACCAACCCTCCACCCCCAGGATCATTGGTGTAAACCCCCTGTGGACCCTCCTCCCTCCAACACCAGCACACCCTTCCTTAGATACGGGACCCCAAACTGCTGACAATATTCCCAATGTGGTCTGACCGGAGCCTGGTGCAGCCTCAGCGGGACATCCCTGCTCTTGGATTGTATCCCTCTGGGAATTCACACTAACATTACATTTGCCTTCCTACCTGCCAACTGAAGCTGCCCGTTAACCTGAAGAGAATCCTGAACCAGGATTCCCAAGGACCTTTGTGCTTTCAATTCCTGAAGCCTTTCCCCGTTTAGGGAATGATCCACCGCTCTATTCTTCCGAGCAAAGTGTAAAGCCTCTCACTTTCCCACGTTGTATCCCACCTGCCACTTCCTGGTCAGTCCGTGCGGGCCCGGGATCAGGACTCCCTCCAGTACCTGGCTCTCCTGCTGAGGTAACACACCCAGACCTTTCAGACTGTTGTCTGCTGAGTCCCGAAGGTGAACCTAACGTTTACATCCCATTAACATTCCCTGTTATCCCATACACTGGCTTTTGGCAATTCCTAGCCAAGGTCCCTCCAAGCCCTTGCTTGGCTTTCTGCGGCTTCGAGAGAGAGAGAGAGAGAGAGAGAGAGAGAGAGAGAGAGAGAGAGACACGGAGGGAGAGAGAGAGAGAGAGAGAGAGAGACGGAGAGAGAGAGAGAGAGAGACGGAGAGAGAGAGAGAGAGAGAGAGAGAGACAGACAGAGAGAGAGACAGACAGACAGAGAGAGAGAGAGACGGAGAGAGAGAGAGACAGACAGAGAGAGAGAGAGACGGAGAGAGAGAGAGACAGACAGAGAGAGAGAATGGGGAGGGTGAGGAGGATCAGAGTGACGGTGTGTCAGGGTGACTCGGAGGGGAGGGTGAGGGGGTTTGGGGGAATGGGATACTGGAGATTGGAGTGTCCTACCTCAATGAAGTGCTCAGAGCAGATGATACACTGCAGCTCATTCTCCAGGACATCGGTCAGTTGGGCAGCTGCTTGGTCCCTGTGAACCTTCACCTGCTCAGCAAGACAGACAGGGGGCAGTAATATCACAGCTCAGTCCACCCAGTCACCCCTCCATCTCCGCTCACACGGCTAACCGTCACACGGCTAACGGTCACTCACCGAACAGGGACACAGCTAACCGTCACTCACCGAGCGGTCACTCACCGAGTGGGGACACGGCTAACGGTCACTCACTGAGCGGTCACTCACCGAACAGGGACACGGCTAACGGTCACTCACCGAGCGGGGACACGGATAACGGTCACTCACCAAACAGGGACACAGCTAACCGTCACTCACTGAGCGGTCACTCACTGAGCGGGGACACGGCTAATGGTCACTCACCGAGTGGTCACACGGCTAACGGTCACTCACCGAGCAGGGACACGGCTAACGGTCACTCACCGAGCGGGGACACGGATAACGGTCACTCACCGAGTGGTCACACGGCTAACGGTCACTCACCGAGCAGGGACACGGTTAACGGTCACTCACCGAGCGGGGACACAGCTAACGGTCACTCACCGAGCGGTCACACGGCTAACGGTCACTCACCGAGCGGGGACACGGCTAACGGTCACTCACCGAGCGGGGACACGGCTAACGGTCACTCACCGAGCGGTCACACGGCTAACGGTCACTCACCGAGTGGGGACACAGCTAACAGTCACTCACCGAGCAGTCACACGGCTAACGGTCACTCACCGAGCGGGGACACAGCTAACAGTCACTCACCGAGCGGTCACACGGCTAACGGTCACTCACCGAGCAGTCACACGGCTAAAGGTCACTGACCGAGCGGTCACACGGCTAACGGTCACTCACCGAGCGGTCACTCACCGAGCGGGGACACGGCTAACGGTCACTCACTGAGCGGTCACTCACCGAACAGGGACACAGCTAACCGTCACTCACCGAGCGGGGACACGGCTAACGGTCACTCACCGAGCGGGGACACGGCTAATGGTCACTCACCGAGCGGTCACACGGCTAACGGTCACTCACCGAGCGGTGACACGGCTAACGGTCACTCACCGAGCGGTGACACGGCTAATGGTCACTCACCGAGCGGTCACTCACCGAGCGGGGACATGGCTAACGGTCACTCACCGAGCAGTCACACGGCTAAAGGTCACTGACCGAGCGGTCACACGGCTAACGGTCACTCACCGAGCAGTCACACGGCTAACGGTCACTCACCGAGTGGTCACTTACCGAGCGGGGACACGGCTAATGGTCACTCACCGAGCGGTCACACGGCTAATGGTCACTCACCGAGCGGGGACACAGCTAACGGTCACTCACCGAGCGGAGACATGGCTAACGGTCACTCACCGAGCGGTCACTCACCGTGCAAATACATGGCTAACGGTCACTCACCGAGCAGTCACACGGTAACGGTCACTCACCGAGCAGACACACAGCTAACGGTCACTCACCGAGCGGGGACACGGCTAACTGTCACTCACCGAGCGGGGACACGGCTAGCGGTCACACGGCTAACGGTCACTCACCGAGCGGTCACACGGTAACGGTCACTCACCGAGCAGACACACAGCTAACGGTCACTCACCGAGCGGGGACACGGCTAACGGTCATTCACCGAGCGGTCACACGGCTAACGGTCACTCACCGAGCGGGGACACGGCTAACGGTCACTCACCGAGCGGTCATACACACCCAGTAGTCAGTGATTGCCTGGTCACCACACCTAACAGTTTGAGAAGGTGGGGGTGATCTGCGTTTCCTGACCCCGTCCCTAGTTGCCCCTTGAGAGGGTGGGGGTGAGCTGCCTTCCTGACCCACTGCAGTCCGTGTGCTGGGGGTAGACCCACACTGCCCTGAGGGAGGGAATTCCAGGATTCGGACAAAGTGACAGTGAGGGAACGGGGAGATATTTCCCAGACAGGAATGGGGAGGGGTTTGGAGGGGAACTTGCAGGTGACCAGGCGGCATAGCAGCAAAAATGAGGTGATTCAGCCCGTGGAGTAAAGGCTGGTCTGTTTCTCAACTCCATTCGCCTGCCTCCTCCCTGTCCCCCTTGATTCCCTTCTTCCTAAGGATCTCTCTACCTGAAAGAGACTCACTGACCTGGTCTCCACAGTTGTCTGCAGCAGTCAGTTCCCCTGATTCACCAGCCCTTTTCTGGGTTCCTGACACGGTGTCTTGGCCCAATCACCACCAAGCTCTTAGATGTGACCCTGCCTCGCCTCCCATCCCCAGTACCAGGCCATTCCTGGGCCTCCCCTTCTGAAACACAGCCCAACCCTGCCAAGGACTAACCTTCCTCTCCTGCAGTTCTCTGTCTTTGGCTTGAATTATGTCCTCCAACTCCTTCCTCTGTCTGCTGAGGGCAGCCTTCAGCTCCTGGTCACACGCAAACATATCTCCGAATGAGAGACGGGCAGAGAGAGAGTGAGAGCGAGAGAGAGATACACGGCCACAAACATATCTCCGAATGAGAGACGGGCAGAGAGAGAGCGAGAGAGAGATACACGGCCACAAACATATCTCCGAATGAGAGACGGGCAGAGAGAGAGCGAGAGCGAGAGAGAGATACACGGCCACAAACATATCTCCGAATGAGAGACGGGCAGAGAGAGAGCGAGAGAGAGATACACGGCCACAAACATATCTCCGAATGAGAGATGGGCAGAGAGAGAGTGAGAGCGAGAGAGAGATACACGGCCACAAACATATCTCCGAATGAGAGATGGGCAGAGAGAGAGTGAGAGCGAGAGAGAGATACACGGCCACAAACATATCTCCGAATGAGAGACGGGCAGATAGAGAGAAATATACCCATAGAAGGCACCCCAAAACACAGACAGAAACGTACATCCACCAGGCAGAGAGAGAGATAGACGGATATGATCATATAACACACACAAATCAGAAGAGGCAGGGAGACAGCAGATAGATATCGACAGACAGATCGAGACACACACTGTAAGGACTATTTAAAATGATTTTGGTATTTCTTCCTGTGGTCTGCAATGAGTTCCTGGGGAGATGGGACTAGTATAACTTGGACGGTCCACACCTGGGCCAGACTGGAACCAATGTCCTCGGGGGTACTTTCGCTCACGCTGTTGGGGAGGGTTTACACTAATGTGAGGGGGGGATGGGAACCAAATGAGGTGGTTAGTGGACAGTAAGGAGATAGTAACTAGAGCCTGTTGGGTACTGGATAATGGAGTCAGTGTGATGGAGGGGGACGGGGAGGGGGAGGGGAGGCAGGGAGCGGTGGATGAATGCCGAGGGACAGGTGGTCTGAGGTGTGTTTGGTTTACTGTAGGAAGTGTAGTCGGTCAGGTGGATAAACGTAGGGCTGGGATTAGTCCCTGGGAGTATGGTGTCACTGGTCCTACTGAGAGGGGGCTGGGGGGAGGGCACGGTTAATAACGAAGTATCCCAGGATAGCTGTTTCAGGCAGGATAGAGAGGGAGGTGGAGTGGCAGATAGTGAAGGGGAATATTGATGTACAGAGAGATCTGGGGGTTCAGGCCCATTGTTCCCTGAAGGTTGGGCAAGGTGGCATACAGCACGCTTCCCTTCATCGGGCGGGGTATTGTGTACAAGGGTGGGCAGGTCACATTACAGTTGGATGGGACTTTGGTTTGGTCACACTTGGAATACCGCGTACAGTTCTGGGCATCGCATTCCCAAAAGGATGTGGAGAGGGTGCAGAGGAGGTTCACCAGGATGTTGCCTGGTCTGGAGGGAGCGAGCTATGAGGAGAGGTTGAGTAGATTAGGATCATTTTCATTAGAAAGATGGAGGTTGAGGGGGGACCTGATTGAGGTTTACAACATCATGAGAGGTGTAGGCAGTGTGGATAGCAAGAAGCTTATTCCCAGTGTAGGGGGGACTCAATTACTAAGGGTCATGTGTTCAAAGTGAGAGGGGAAAGGTTTAGGGGAAATATGTGTGGAAAGTTCTTTATGCAGAGGGTGGTGGGTGCTGGGAACACGTTGCCAGTGGAGGTGGGCATGATCGTGTCATTTCAGATGTATCTAGACAGATACACGAATGGGCACAGAGCAGGGCGAGGCAGATCTTTAGGAATTAGGTGACAGGTTTAGATGGAGGATCTGGATTGGCGCTGACACGGAGGGCTGAAGGACCTGTTTTTCTGCTGGAAGATTCTTTGTTCTAACACAGGAGAGGAAACCAACAGGGGTTGACTTCAGGAAGGGATGGCCCTGGAATTGGGGAAGGACTGCCTGCAGTTGACAGAGTTTGCCCGGCAGTTGAGAATTTACAAACAGCAGCAGGGAATCTGGATGCCAAGGGTAACGTCACACAGATAATTCAGCACAGCGCACCTTTCAATCCAGGAAATACAAGTCAAGCCAAGTTCCCCAGGGAATACAAAACTGGAATCAGCTGATATTCCGGGCGAGTGAAAATGACCTGAGCATGAGGAAGGAATGAAAACAAAATCTGCCCTCTCTTGCTGAATTCAAAATCTGCCCTCTCTTGCTGAATTCTCAAATGCTCCCAATCCTCAGGGCTTGCTGCTCTTTCTGGCTATTTTATACATCTCCTCTTTGGATCCAATCATAGAATACTGTACACAGAATCCCTAACATGGAAACAGGCCATTCAACCCATCAAGTCCAGACTGACCCTCAAAAGAGCATCCCACCCAGACCCTCACCCTATCCCACATGTCCTTGGGCACTATGGGTAATTTATCCTGGCCAATCCACCCTGACCTGCACATCTTTGGACTGTGGGAGGAAACCCACGCAGACAGGGGGAGAATGTCTGTGTGGAGTTTGCAGGGTCTCCTGAGGGTGGGATTGAACCGGGGTCCCTGGTGCCGGGAGGCAGTGGTGCTAACCACCGTGCCACCTAATGCTATCCCGAATTTCTTTCATAAACAAAGGCTGCACCACCTTCCTCCTTTTGCTTTTGAGCCAGATAGAAATGAAGGATTGTTGTCATTGATGTAATGCTGTTTGCACACAGACCGGCTGTGACCCCCCCCTTTAGTAAGGTTCCCCAGTTCCTCACCATTCCCTTTATTTCGATTCAGGACCCTAGGATCAGCTTCACAAGCTCACTCTTCCTTTTACTGTATAATGGTCTCCCATCCTCCTCAGGCCTTGGAGAGTCTGGCTGTTCTCACTGCACTATTCCCCCCCCTAAGCCTGGAGCAGCCTGTCCTGTGGTTGGTTCCCCAATGTTGTCGTGGATCAAGTGTGGAGCTGGCAAAAACACAGCAGCTCCAGCAGCATCAGAGGGGAGGGGGGGTCAATGTTTGCGGGTGGAACCAGTCCTGTGACAGGTCCTGCCCTGAAACGCTGACCCCCCCCCCCCCACCCCCGATGCTGCTGGAGCAGCTGCGTTTTTGTCAGACTCTCCAGCATCTGCAGTCCTCATGGTCCCCAATGTCTGAGTCCCACCAACCCACATACCCAATCCAGCAAACCCCCCATCCACAATACCACGGCTAGTTTTGTTGGTCCAGTCTGTATGTAAATTAGAAATGCAAAGTGAAAGTGTTGCAGGAACATGGAGATCAGCGTAAAACGCAGGTGAACGCAGGTGAACCAGGAGACACCCGAGGCTGCTGGAGAGAATCGGAGTCAAAGCACAGCCCAGAAGGAAATGTTTGCACAGACCCTGCCAAAGCACAGTGTGGGGGCATTCCTCCCATCGTCTCAGAAAACCGCTCGGCACAGACCCTGCCAAAGCACTGTGTGGGGGCATTCCTCCCATCGTCTCAGAACACCGCTCGGCAAACTAATTGGGCAAAACCACATTCAAACGTTGCTCAGACAGGGGAAGGTGTCAGGTCAGGTACAGGACATTTATGCTGCACGGTCAGGATGACTATATTGGCTCCATCTGGGTTAGTGCCTGGGGGGAACAGGTAAAGGTGCTGGGATGGGGGGGGGATACAATCCGAGCAAACTGATATTCAACTCAAGAGGGTTAAACAGAGGAATGCTGACAGCTGGATAAGGGCATTAGAAACTGAAACTATGAATAAAGCTCTTGGGGAGGTGACTCTCTTCAAAGAATCCAAGTAAAAAGGATGATGGTGGGGATCCCACAGAGAAACCTCTAACCGAGAGAGCTGTAACACTCGGTCAGGCCTAGAAAGGGGAAACACGCAGGAAGCAGGCTCCATGACCAGGCAGGTCATAACCAGAGTCACAGGGGTTGGTCAGCCATCTCAGACCGAGGAGGAGAAAGAGAAATGTCTTCATTCCGAGACTGGGGAGCCAGATTTATGATTATTATCACGTGGACCGAAACACAGAGTTTGGGTGTTACTGAAACAAATCACCAGAGAATCAGCAGAGAAGATTTTCAGGGGAAGAGGCACCAATTTCAGATGGAGTTGGGAAGCGATTTCTTTCTGAGGGGATGGGACTCTTTGGAACTCCTGAGAGAGAAATACACACACACACACACACGCACACACACACACACACACACACACTCACACGCGGGATGGAGAGGGAAAGGCAGATTTCAGGAGGCGCACACACAGGGAGAGAAACAAGCTCGTGCTCACACCCCCACCCCCTCACACAGAGACAGAGATTCCAGCAGCAGTACTCTGACACCCACCTTTCGCTCCTGCTGCTCAGTGGGCAGGGATTTGGGCAGCTTTCCCTGCAGCTCTTGTAGCCCCTCAACACTGGCAGCCAGCTCTTCAACGTGACTGTCGCTTTCCCCAGGTACTGACAGTGCATCTGCCTGTACCCCTGGGATTGCTCTCAGTGTCCCAGAAGGGCACGATTGGATACAAGTCTTTCGCATCATGCTGGGCCCAGGGTCTGTACCCGCTGTGAGTCTCTGTCTGTCTCGTGTGGGCCCAGGGTCTGTACCCGCTGTGAGTCTCTGTCTGTCTCGGCTGGTGCCAGGGTCTGTACCCGCTGTGAGTCTCTGTCTGTCTCGGCTGGTGCCAGGGTCTGTACCCGCTGTGAGTCTCTGTCTGTCTCGTGTGGGCCCAGGGTCTGTACCCGCTGTGAGTCTCTGTCTGTCTCGGCTGGTGCCAGGGTCTGTACCCGCTGTGAGTCTCTGTCTGTCTCGGCTGGTGCCAGGGTCTGTACCCGCTGTGAGTCTCTGTCTGTCTCGGCTGGTGCCAGGGTCTGTACCCGCTGTGAGTCTCTGTCTGTCTCGGCTGGTGCCAGGGTCTGTACCCGCTGTGAGTCTCTGTCCGTCTCGGCTGGTGCCTGGGTCTGTACCCGCTGTGAGTCTCTGTCTGTCTCGGCTGGTGCCAGGGTCTGTACCCGCTGTGAGTCTCTGTCTGTCTCGGCTGGTGCCAGGGTCTGTACCCGCTGTGAGTCTCTGTGTGTCTCGGCTGGTGCCAGGGTCTGTACCCGCTGTGAGTCTCTGTCTGTCTCGGCTGGTGCCAGGGTCTGTACCCGCTGTGAGTCTCTGTGTGTCTTGGCTGGTGCCCATGTCTGATGTGTTTGACTGACAGAGTCGCTGTATCTTGTTGGTGTAACACTGGGTTCCGTCTGTATCCTGTGGCTCCACATGGTCACGGCTGTGTTTGCGTTTCACTCTGGCACTGGCCTTGGCTCGGTCTGTACCCCTGGCACCAGCCTCTTCCTGTTCCCGGTCTCTCTGGGTTAGTCGATACTCATACTCTGCCCGTTCTTTCTCACGTAACGGCACGCCGAGCTGTATCACATCGCCCTCACTCAGTCGGTGAGGTTGCTGGGGTTCGATCCGCTCCCCATTCACCCACACTCCGTTCAGGCTCTGCATCACAAACCAAATTCATCAGCGAGAAGGTGCTCAGCCCATTCCCAGCGCCAGGCCCCCTCCCGGCACACCGCCCCACCCGGCCCCCTCCCGGCACACCGCCCCACCCGGCCCCCTGCCGGCACACCGCCCCACCCGGCCCCCTGCCGGCACACCGGCACACCGCCCCACCCGGCCCCCTGCCGGCACACCGCCCCACTCGGCCCCCTCCCGGCACACCGCCCCCCTGCCGGCACACCGCCCCACCCGCCCCCCTGCCGGCACACCGCCCCACCCGGCACATCGCACCACCCGGCCCCCTCCCAGCACACCGCCCCACCCGGCCCCCACCCAGCACACCACACTACCCAGCCCCCTCCCGGCACACGGCCCACCGCGCCACCCGGCTCCCTCCTGGCACACCGCCCCTCCCGGCACACCGCCCCACCCGGCCCCCTCCCGGCACACCGCACCACCCGGCCCCCCTCCCGGCACACCGCACCACCCGGCCCCCTCCCGGCACACCGCACCACCCGGCCCCCTCCCGGCACACCGCACCACCCGGCACACCGCGCCACCCGGCCCCCTCCCAGCACACCGCACCACCCGGCCCCCTCCCGGCACACCGCACCACCCGGCCCCCTCCCGGCACACCGCACCACCCAGCCCCCTCCCGGCACACCGCACCACCCGGCACACCGCGCCACCCGGCCCCCACCCGGCACACCGCGCCACCCGGCCCCCTCCCGGCACACCGCGCCACCCGGCCCCCTCCCGGCACACCGCGCCACCCGGCCCCCTCCCGGCACACCGCGCCACCCAGCCCCCTCCCGGCACACCGCACCACCCGGCACACCGCGCCACCCGGCCCCCTCCCGGCACACCGCACCACCCGGCCCCCTCCCGGCACACCGCACCACCCGGCCCCCTCCCGGCACACCGCACCACCCGGCCCCCTCCCGGCACACCGCACCACCCGGCCCCCTCCCGGCACACCGCACCACCCGGCCCCCTCCCGGCACACCACCCCACCTGGCACACTGCCCCATCTGGCACACCGCCCCACCCAGCCTCCTCCTGGCACACGCGTCACCCAGCCCCCTCCCGGCACGCCGCCCCACCCAGCCCCCTCCCGACACGCCGCCCCACCCAGCCCCCTCCCGACACACCGCCCCTCCCCGCCCCCTCCCGGCACACCGCCCCTCCCGGCACGCCACCCCACCCAGCCCCCTCCCGGCACACCACCCCTCCCGCTCCACCCAGCCCCCTCCCAGCACGGCGCCCAACCCAGCCCCTCCTGCTCGCCACATCCTCCTGGCACACTACCCCACCCAGCCCCCTCCTGGCACACTGTCCCACCCAGCCCCCTCCCGGCACACTGCCCCACCCAGCCCCCTCCCAGCACATGACACCCACCGTGTATGGTATATGGATGTTCGAGGTGGGGGCAGTTGGATTGAAGGTAAGTGGGAACAGGGGTTGGAGAGGCTGAATGGCCAGGTTTGCCAGTACCTGGTTGTCAATGACGAGGCAGTGACCCTCTGAAGTGATACGAAAGGTGCAGTGATTGCGGGAAACCATCAGGGGGCAGCTCCTGGCCACAATCCGGTGAGTCACACCGAGTCCACGGCCCATTGTCACCTGCAACCGACAACCCAAAGGCTAAACACAGGCAGAGGAACCAGCCACCATCCCTCCTCCTGCAGCCCCAACACCTTCACTCTCTCTCTCTCGCTCTCCCCCCTCTCTCTCTGATGATATATATTATTACAGTGTACATGGCCTAGTTAGGGCCAGTCAGCACGGCTCTGTGTGGGGCGCGGCTCAGTGTGGGGCGCGGCTCAGTGTGGGGCGCGGCTCAGTGTGGGGCGCGGCTCTGTGTGGGGCGCGGCTCTGTGTGGGGCAGGTCATGGATTCCTAACGTGATTGAACCTTTCGAGGAGGTGATGAAGGTGATCGATGGGGGTAGAGCAGTGGATGTTGTTCACATGGATTTTAGTCAGGCTTTCAACAAGGTCCCTCATGGTCGGCTCATCCAGAAGATTAAGATTCACAGGATCCACGTGGCCTTGCCCGTGTGAATTCAGAATTGGCTTGCCCTGGGAAGGCAGGGGGTAGTGGGGGAAGGGGGTTTTTCAGGCTGGGGGGTCAGTGACTGGTGGGGTTCCGCAGGGATCAGTACTGGGCCCTCTGCTGTTTGTGATATGTATAAATGACCTGGATGGAAATGTAGATGGCTGGGTTGGTAAGTTTGTAGGTGATACAAAGATCAGGGGGAGTTGTGGATAGTGTCGAAGGTTACAGCGGGATAGAGATCAGTTGCAGATATGGGCAGAGAAAAGGCAGATAGAGTTTAATCCGGGGATGTGTGAGCTGCTGCACTTTGGGAGATCAAATGCTCAGGAAAAGTCTCCAGTTAATGGCAGGCCCCTGAACACTTTCCCTGAAGGACTTATGTCCAAAATATCAGCTCTCCTGCTCCTCGGATGCTGCCTGACCTGCTGTGCTTTTCCAGCACCACCCTCTCACCTCTGATCTCCAGCATCTGCCCTCCTCACTGTCTCCCAGGGCCCTGAACAGCATTGATGTACAGAGGGACCTTGGGGTTCCAGTCCCTAGCTCCCTGAACGGGGCCACGCAGGTAGACAGGGGGGACAGAAGGTGGACGACACACCTGCCTTTATTGGTCAGGGAACTGAGGACAAGACTCAGGATGTTATAGTGCAGCTTTATCAGCCTCTGGACAGGCCCAGACTGAGGGCACGATGTTCAAGTCTGGTCCCCACATTCCAGGAAGGATGGGGAGGCTTTGGAGAGGGTGTCGAAGGGGTTTCCCAGGATGCTGCCGGGATTAGAGGGTATGGGCTATAAGGAGAGGCTGGAAAAACTCAGGCTGTTCTCTCTGGAGCAGCGGAGGCTGAGGGGAGACTTGGCAGAAAGCTGTAACATTAGGAGATGCACAGATAGGGTTAAAGGTCAATATCTTCTTCCCAGAGTTGAAATCCCTAAAACTAGGGGGGCATGCATTTAAGGTGAGGGGGGAAAGTTCAAAGGGGATATGAGGGGGAAGGGTTTTACACAGAGTGTGGTAGGAGACTGGAAGACACTGTCAGGGGGTGGTGCTGGAGGCTGGTACAACAGGGGGGTTGAAGAGACTTTCAGTTTCGTTAGGGGTCCTGTTCGGCACAACATGGTGGTGTGAGGGCCCGGCTCCTCTCCTGGACTGTTTGGTGCTCGATAATACAGGATGTTAGATTTACCTTACCCCCTCCCCTCTGTCTGATGGTATTATTACTGTATATTATGGTCTATATTTGATATTTAGCTGTGTACCCTCACTCTCTCTCTGCTATTATTAATGTACATTATAATGTGATTATTTATCCGAGATCACATCACAGATAGCCCCTGCCTTTTGGAAGTTTGCTTCACACCACCTCACTTCTATGAAACACTTACATTACTCCCTGTTTTTGTGAACTGAGAAAAGTCCGAGCAGGGTTTCTGCTTTTAGGAAAAATGGGGAAACTTTCCCCTCAGAGGTGAATGCTTCTTTGTTTTATGCCATTTTGGGTTACAAGAGGTTTCACAGGAACGCTCTGTTTGGAAACACTCACAGGAGAGAGGGCCTTTATCGAGTCTCACCGATGTTGTGGCCTAGAGCCTGGGTGGTACTGACGGGATAGGAGGCTCAGGTGTTGGTGGTCCTCCATCAGCCTGGAGCCAGACTGATCGTGATGTGGGTGGATTGGCAACTGTGTTTGTTTTATTCTTATTTTTATTTGGGTGGGGGGTATGGCTGATTCTCCTCTCTGGGGCTGGAGCTGGCTAGTGGTGGTTTGCTCACTAAGGAGTTGTAATAATTGGAGTTTCAGTGATGATGTGAGTCTGGATGTCACTTGGGAGAAGATATCGAATCTCTCAGTGCTGAGGAATTTCCGGAGGCCCAGCTACTTGCCCTGTGCGCCCATCCCAAAGTGGGACATCTATTCCGTTACCTCAGCGTTCAGGTGCTTACATTTGTCACTTTCCTCACGGCACACCATTTCCAGTGCCTTACTGTCATTCTTATACTGCACTGTTACATCAGCTGCTGTCATCCTCTGCTCTTCCCTGAGTGTACGATCAGCGAGCCATCTTTCACAAACAGTCTGGGCTCCATGCATGATGTCTGGCCCCACTTACTGCCATGTTGTTGAACTGGTCAGCAACCTGACTATGGGGTTTGACCCCAGCGTTGATGACCAGCGGGCAGCGTTCTGAGATGGGTGGGACGGTCTCGGCTGCTGTCCCACACCTTCAGTATATTTTGTTTCAATTCAGCCTTCCCCGAGAGGGTGACGCTTGTTGGTTACAGATGACACTGCAGGAGTAAGTGGTTTATAAACCGAGAGGATTTTGGTTGGTTTGCTGTGTTTAACCATGAGTTAGAGATCTTGTTGTCTCTAAAGTACAGGCTGCCTGCCCCTTGCCATTCCAGTTGCTGCCACTTTCCGAGTTCCCCCTCTCTCCATCCTGCAATCCCGGTCACCCAGTGCCTGCCTCCAGTACCTCACGTTTGTGAACAATCACAGCTGGAAGGTGCCCCTCCAGTTCTGGGGCGCCGAGCCCACCGGTCCCGTTGCTGGTATACAGGACTCCATCAGCTGGATGAGGAATTCTTGGATGGTGTTCCGGATGATAAGGTCCGGTGTTGTGAGGGGAGTCTGACATGCTTCGGTTAGGATCAAGTGGAAATCCAGTCTGGGGATGACGGGTTTTCAGGATTTCTAACCGTTGTCACGGTCGGAGAGGTGCTGCCCGTATTCCCTTCACCCAGGACTTCAGTTTCTCCTCCCACTCCCCTTGTGGCACACCTGCCCACGGAGCGATACGGGCACCCGGGTAGCTCTGTGTCACCTGGGGGTATATAGGCTATGGGTTCATTTCACAGCTTCCAGTTTGCCAAGTGGTTGTATAAGGTGTTCCTTTTAAACACCATCCCTGTGTCTTTGTGGTGTTAATACAGAGGCCTGGATGGTCCCAGTATGCCTGCAGCAGCTTCTGATTCCTGGGCATACCGGTGTGGGAGTCCGGCGAAGGGCAATGTCATCCGCAAAGGCCAAAGGCCAGCAGTTAACCCTTTTGCTGCCCAGGGGCACGGTGAGCCCTGAGCTGACCTTATCCACAGAGTATACCAGGGGACCCAGAGCGATGATAAGTCAGATTGATGACAGCGGGTCACCCAGCTCGGAATGGGATGATTTGGCACTGCCGTTTTGGTGCTCATTACTTTGGCACTGAGCTGTTTTGGCGCCAATTCAGAATAAAAAAAAGTCTTGTCGAGCCCATAAGAAATAAATCTAATTCTTTTTTATTCATTATTGTTAACCTATTCATTACAGAAACAAATTTCTACATTTTGCTACATTTATCTAACACATTTGGATAACCATCGTGTGAAAACTTTGGTTTGTCTCTCTTGTTTCGAATGTTTTAGCCATTTCTGGTCTGGGCTCGACAAGAGAATCGAAAGGGAATTGTATCCCAGCTTTCCAGTGTGAAGACAGAAGGGCTTGTCTGGTTAAAGACGAGAGGGTGACCAACGACCCGATGTAATTCTCTCAACTAGCAAGAGTTGGTAGTCAGAGCTGGAATGACCCGCTGTAGATTCAAGTCTCGTTTTGTAATCATTTGCTCATTGAACAATTGTTAACAGTCAGCTCCTGCCTCGATGGTAGTGAAGCCCTTCTGTCTTCACACTGGAAAGCTGGGATACAATTCCCTTTCGATTCTCTTGTCGAGCCCAGACCAGAAATGGCTGAAACATTCGAAGCAAGAGAGACAAACCAAAGTTTTCACACGATGGTTATCTATATGTGTTTGATAAATGTAGCAAAATGTAGAAATTCATTTTTGTAATGAATAGGTTAAAATAATGAATAAAAAAGAATTAGACTTATTTCTTACAGGCTCGGCAAGACCTTTTCTTATTCTGAATTGGCACCACAACAGCTCAGTGTCAAAGTAATGAGCACCAAAACGTACCAGACCGTGCCTGCTTTATACCCCTCTCAGTGTTTATTGGGGCGGCACAGTTCCTGTTCCCTTGCACCAAGGTTGCGTTGCTGGTGGAGAGGTCTTTGATCAGACCGACATAGGCTTTGAGGAGTTGTACTCTTTGTAAGGTTTTGGGGAGTAGTTTGTGCCGAACCGAATCGATAAAGACAACGGTGAGGTCCTTAATGATGTTGTTGAAGATGACAAGGTTCTGAGTGTCCCCAGTAGGGGCTGCGAGGAACCCCTTTGGCCTGGGGTTAATTTCAAGTGTTTCACTGAGGTATTTTGCCCTTGTTTTTGTTGGAGCAGCATCAGAGCAGTGGTTATTGGCCATCAGCTGTTGGTGTTTCTAAGGAAGGCTTTATCCTCACACTGAGGAATCACGACCACCCGACTCTGTGTTGGTGATGTGGGTACCATGCCCAAGCTGAGCCACACCGAGAAGGGGTGGGGGAGATGGGGTTCCTCCTCCTCCTCGTGGACTGATCGTGTATCACTCAGTGTCAGGCCGTCTGGTCCAGCAGCACTGTGCTCCATCTATCCCCTTCCCTCCACCTCAATGGGTTTCATCAAGGATCTGTCACTGACGTTCCTGGTGTATGGGGCGGACTGACTGAGGTTGGATTTCTGATTTAATGTGGACAGTTTCTCATGGAAACATGTCTCCAGTTCCTCTTTTCAGAGAGGACAGGCAGATGAGGTTGTGCCCCCCTGATCTCAGGAGCTGGTTGGTTTTGTAGAGCTGCAGTGTTGCTCTGAACAGCGCTGTCCGTGCTGCCCACCTTTGCTTGGCTGTTACCGGTCTGTGAGAGATTTTTGGCCTCTTGCGTTTCCTCAGTCTTTCCTGACTGTTCATGAGTCAGTCAGTTATACTTTCCATCAGTCCCAGCGCGAAGACAAGAGGGTGCAGGCCGTAGCTCACACTCAGGAGCTCCTCAGCTTGTGTTTGTTGGTCAGCTCCGTCCCAGTGTGTAGGGAATGAAGCTGGTGTTCTGCGGCTGGCTCTTGGGCGCGGGATTTTCCAGGACACACTCTGCCTCTGATTTGTGAGAGTCGTGAGTTGTGATCAACAGGTTTGGGGGTTTGGACCTCCATTGGGGTGCTTGCAAGGATTCGGCGCTTGTCTGAGATTTGTTTCGGTGGTTTTGTTTTAGGATGCTAGCGATCGATTTATTTATGAATTTGCATCCAGCAAATCTCACTCCCAGTTCCCTCAGGAGTGCCACCTCCTCCCTGTGGGCAGACACAAGCAGTGCCCCCAGGATTGCCCCTGACTCTGGGTGCAGGTTTGAGGTGTTTTTCATTCCCCAGAAGAGGGGGTCAGTGCCAAGGCCGGACTGTGGAGAAAACGGTTGGTCACATGCGCTGCACGCAGAGTCCCCTGTTGAGGGCTGTTCCTGACCTTTACATTTCGGACAGTGGGAAGTGATTGCATGATATTGTCCTGCTTTGTCACAGCGTGAACACATTGTTTGGATGTTCTTTGTTTTGTGCACCTGAGTGATATGAATCTTAAACAGGCTCTCTGTGGGGAAGAGGGGGTCAGTAGGGGAATGGAGAATTCCCTCTGGGACAGATGTTCTGTCCTACACTGGGATGGATCAGAACCCCTTCCACAAAGGCTGTCCCATCACCCGTGTCGGTGACTGTCTCTTTACGGTCCAGACCCTGTAGCGAATTGTGATAACTCTTGCTGTAGAAGGTCTGACCCCGTTCGGAAGGTGGGCCACCCTCACGGTCCCTTCGACAACATGATCTGAGTTGTCCATGACAGGGCGAGCAGGCTCCCTGAGAGGGGTGGCCGGGCTCAGCTCTATGTGGGAGGCAGGAGATACCGTCTCAAGGTCACTGTCTCGGTTGGAACCGAGATGGACCTTATAACCGGATTGGTCCGGCAGGCACATGGACAACTTCACGACTGAACACACAGCTCGCGGTTGAGGACGAAGCTGCGGGGAGGGTGTTTATCCGGGACGTTTCCCAGCCGGACCGCTGGGCTGGAAAGGGAAACCTCGTGGTTTTTTTTACAAAGCAGGTCTGCGTGGACCACGGCCCGTTTCAGAGTGAAGCTCCGTCGATTCGTCACTCGGGAGCCAGGGCCAGAGAGGAGGCAAGACACCAACGGAGCGCCAGAAATACATCAAAACATCACAGATACAGCCGCCAGAACCAGGGGCATGTCTGTATATGGGCAGACCCCTCGAATCGCTCTGTGTGTGTGTGTGTGTCTCACTCTCTGTCCCTCTCCACAATCACACTCACACACACTCTCTCTCTCTCTCTCTCTCTGTGATATATTATTATTGGGGGGGGGTATATGAGAACATGATAATTATATTACCTTAACCCCCTCTCCCCCTCTGTCTCGGTGTGATATTATATCGTGATGAGCGTGTGTGCCGTTGTGAGGGTGTGGGGGTGTTACCTCACTGTTCAGTGTGTGAGGGTGTGTATTGTGGGGGGTGGGGGTGTGTGTTGTGGTGGGTGGTGGTGTGTGAGGGTGTGTGGGGGGGGCTGGGGGGTGTGTTGAGGGGGGTGGGGGTGTGTGCGCGAGGGTGCGTGTGTGGGGGGTGTGAGGGTGTGTGTGGGGGGGGTGGGGGTGTGTGAGGGTGTGTGTGTGTGGGGGGTGGGGTGTGTGTTGAGGGGGGTGGGGGTGTGTGTTGTAGGGTGAGTGAGGGTGTGTGTTGAGGGGGGTGGGGGTGTGTGAGGGTTGTGTTGAGAGTTGTGTGAGGGTGTGTGTTGTGGGTGGTGTGAGGGTGTGTGTGGGGGGGTGTGAGGGTGTGTGTGGGGGGGTGGGGGGGTGTGTGAGGGTGTGTGTTGTGGGGTGTGTGAGGGTGTGTGTGAGGGTGTGTGTTGTGGGGGGTGTGTGTGTGAGGGGTGTGTGGGGGTGTGTGTGTGGGGGGGTGTGTGTGGGGGGTGTGTGTGGGGGGGGTGTGGGGGGGTGTGTGTGTGGGTGTGTGTGTGTGGGGGGGTGTGTGTGGGGGGGTGTGTGTGGGGGGGTGTGTGTTGAGGGGGGTGTGTGTTGAGGGGGGTGTGTGAGGGTGTGTGTTGTGGGGTGTGTGAGGGTGTGTGTTGAGGGGTGTGTGTGTGGGGGGTGGGGGGTGTGTTGTAGGGTGTGTGTTGAGGGGGGTGTGTGTGGGTGTGTGTTGTGGGGTGTGTGAGGGTGTGTGGTGGGGGGGGTGTGGGGGGGGTGTGTGTTGTGGGGTGTGTGTGGGTGGGGTGTGTGTGAGGGGGTGTGTTGTGGGGGGTGGGGGGGGGTGTGTGGGGGGTGTGTGTGAGGGTGTGTGTTGTGGGGGGTGGGGTGTTACCTCACTGTCGACTCTGACGCTCTCTCTCTCGGATCCGACTCTCTCCAGGATCCATCTCCCCGCCATCTTCCCGATCACTCCTCCAGCACCGCCAGCCGATCACCGACCGGATCGATCACTCCTCCAGCACCGCCAGCCGATCACCGACCGGATCGATCACTCCTCCAGTCCCGCCAGCCGATCACCGACCGGATCGATCACTCCTCCAGTCCCGCCAGCCGATCACCGACCGGATCGATCACTCCTCCAGCACCGCCAGCCGATCACCGACCGGATCGATCACTCCTCCAGCACCGCCAGCCGATCACCGATTACATCGATCACTCCTCCAGGACTGTGTGTGGAATGCCGATAAATCTATTACTGGGTTGAGACGGCACACCCCAAACCCATGACCCCATGACGCCCCCCATCCTGACCTCTAACCCCAAACCCCACCCTCATCCTGACCCCTGACTCTGAACGTCACACCATCCTGACCTTAACCCAATGCTAACTCCTGACCCTGACCCTGACCCTGGCCCTGACCCTGACCCTGACCCTAGCCCTGACCCTGACCTTAGCCCTGACCCTGGCCCTGACCCTGACCCTGACCCTAGCCCTGACCCTAGCCCTGACCCTGACCCTAACCCTAGCCCTGACCCTGACCTTAGCCCTGACCCTGACCCTAACCCTAGCCCTGACCTTAGCCCTGACCCTGGCCCTGACCCTAGCCCTGACCCTGGCCCTGACCCTGACCCTGACCCTGACCCTGACCCTGGCCCTGGCAGGTTAATGCCGATGTGCCCCTGCCTCCCTGTCAGGTCTGAGCTCGAGTTATTTTAATGCCGTGATTATTGCGGGTTAAATACACGGTTCTAGAGAAGGACAAGACTGGCAGCTCCATGTCCCAGGGTTTAGATGTTTCAGGCTCCATACAGAGGGATATATAAAGGGGTGGGGGAGCTGTGTCACTGATGAAGGAGACTGTCAGAGCTGTCCTGAGGGAGGATATCCCGGAGGGCTCATCCGGCGAGGATACATGGGGGGAGCTCAGGAAAAAGGAAACTGCATTAGTTATGATGGAGTTATCCTCTCGGCCTCCAATAGCCAGTGGGAGATAGAGGGACACCTGGGATTTTGCCTGAAATGTCCATTTTCCTGCTCCTCGGATGACACCTGGCCTGCTGTGCATAGAGCCATAGAAATGTACAGCACGGAAACAGACCCTTCGGTCCAACCCATCCATGCTGACCAGATATCCCAATCCAATCTAGTCCCAAGATGAAAAATAAAGCAGGGTTATTGTGGTGGGTGATTTTAATGAGTAAAAAATGAGGTCTGCAGATGCTGGAGATCACAGCTGCAAATGTGTTGCTGGTCAAAGCACAGCAGGCCAGGCAGCATCTCAGGAATAGAGAATTCGACGTTTCGAGCATAAGCCCTTCATCAGGATTTTAATGGGAAATATTGCCTGGGACTCCCTCATGCCAGGGGCTTAGATGGAGCAGAATTTGTGCATCCAGGTTCGATTCCCGCCTCAGGCGACTGACTGTGTGGAGTTTGCACGTTCTCCCCGTGTCTGCGTGGGTTTCCTCCGGGTGCTCCGGTTTCCTCCCACAGTCCAAAGATGTGCAGGTCAGGTGAATTGGCCAAGCTAAATTACACATAGTGTTCAGGGATGTGTAGGTTAGATGTAATAGTTAGGGGTAGATGTAAAGGAGTGAGTTTGGGTGGGATACTCTTTGGTGGGTCCGTGTGGACTTGTTGGCCTGAAGGGATTCTCTGATACTAGTTCAACAAGGGGCTGTATCAAGACTTTGTGCTGGGGAATGAGCCTGCCCAGTGTTATGGACCAGGCCAGACCACTCAAAACATTCTTCATAAGGCAGGCCCAGTCCGTAACTTTGCAATCTGTCTCTGTTAGTGTACAGTGAGAATGACCCGGGGTAAGTTAGCTCGGTTAACGACTAGGTTTAAAACAGCCAGAATATATTCACAAAATTACACAATGAAACACAAAGAATAGAATAAAGATCCCCTACAGAACTCGACTTAATGATTCTGTTCCAAATATACACAACAGTCCCAATTAGCTCAGCCCCCTTTAAACACAGTACAAATGGATCAGATGCTTACGGGTTGCCGTTAGGAGGAGAGAGGGAGCCTGTTTCCACACAGTTCACTGTTGAACTCCCAACCAGTTCTGAACTGACCTGCTCAGCTAGAGAAAGTGAGGACTGCAGATGCTGGAGATCAGAGCTGAAAGTGTGGTGCTGGAAAAGCGCAGCAGGTCAGGCAGCATCCAAGGAGCAGGAGAATCGACGTTTTGGGCATGAGCCCTTCATCAGGAATGAGGAGAGTGTGCAAGGCAGGCTAAGATAAAAGATAGGGAGGAGGGACTTGGGGGAGGGGCGATGGAGGTGGGATAGGTGGAAGGAGGTCAAGGTGAGGGTGATAGGCCGGAGTGGGGTGGGGGCGGAGAGGTCAGGAAGAGGATTGCAGGTTGGGAGGGCGGTGCTGAGTTGAGGGAACCGACTGAGACAAGGTGGGGGGAGGGGAAATGAGGAAACTGGAGAAATCTGAATTCATACCTTGTGGTTGGAGGGTTCCCAGGCGGAAGATGAGGCGCTCCTCCTCCAGCCGTCGTGTAGTTGTGTTCTGCCGGTGGAGGAGTCCAAGGACCTGCATGTCCTCGGTGGAGTGGGAGGGGGAGTTAAAGTGTTGAGCCACGGGGTGGTTGGGTTGGTTGGTTCGGGCGGCCCGGAGGTGTTCTCTGAAGCGTTCTGCAAGTAAGCGGCCCGTCTCCCCAATATAGAGGAGGCCACATCGGGTGCAGCGGATGCAATAGATGATGTGTGTGGAGGTACAGGTGAATTTGTGGCGGATATGGAAGGATCCCTTGGGGCCTTGGAGGGAAGTGAGGGGGGAGTGTGGGCGCAAGTTTTACATTTCCTGCAACCACAGGATGTAGTCTCCTCCTGAATGACGTCCCCACCCTCTTCCTACCGATGTCGTTGGT
This sequence comes from Hemiscyllium ocellatum, assembly GCF_020745735.1. Taxonomy (NCBI): domain Eukaryota; kingdom Metazoa; phylum Chordata; class Chondrichthyes; order Orectolobiformes; family Hemiscylliidae; genus Hemiscyllium; species Hemiscyllium ocellatum. The sequence goes on along the minus strand of NC_083403.1, from coordinate 1,962,275 downwards.
GCCAATGTGTACCACGACGTCTGGCTGCACACCCTCTCCATTAAGGATTCTGAAGGCACAGTCCGAGACGTCTTGGACCCTGGCACCCGGGAGGCAACAAACCATCCGAGAGTCTCGCCCATGTCCACAGAACCGCCTGTCTGTCCCTCTAACTATAGAGTCTCCTATAACTAGCGCTCTCCTCCTCTCCCCCTTTCTCTTCTGGGCCTCAGAGCCGGACCTCATGCCAGAGACCCGGTCACTGCCGCTTCCCCCTGCTCGGCCGTCTGACATGTGGGAATCCTTTAAAAGCCAGTTGGTCAGAGTTCTGGGTTTATGTCGATATGCAACCCATTCTATAAGATGGAAGATTAAACAGCGATCTCGGTTTGTTCAATCTATCGTCTCAGTGTGATCTTTTGCTATCAATTCTGTGTTTTATGATCCTGCCCCACAGCAACTGATCAAGGAGCCATCCTCCGAAAACTGGTACTGCCAAATCAGCTGTTGGACCATAACCTGGTCCTGGGTGATTTTTACTTTAGGTCAGGGTGTTGCTGGAAAAGCACAGCAGGTCAGGCAGCATCCGAGGAGCAGGAAAATCGATGTTTCAGGCAAAATCCCTTCATCAGGAATGGAGGCAGGGAGCCCCCAGGGTGGAGAGATGGTGGGGAGGGAGATGGAGTGGGGGTGGGGTGGGGGCGCTGGGGAGAAAGGAGCAAAGAATCTCAGTGAGTCTTTCTCTCACTGCAACCCTCAGGTGATCTCCTCCTCTCCACCCTGGGGGCACTCTGCCTGTATTCCTGATGAAGGGCTTTTGCCTGAAACTTCGATTTTCCTGCTCCTCGGATGCTGCCTGACCTGCTGTGCTTTTCCAGCACCACTCTGATCTAGACTCTGGTTTCCAGCATCTGCAGTCCTCACTTTTGCCGAGTTGGTTTTTAGTATTACATGGATGTAAGGGAAATCATTGGGGGAGATTCCCAGGGACAGGATTTACTCGCATTTGGAACAGAATGGACTTATTTGGGATAGTCAGCATTGTCCAGGCTTTGTCCATGGAGGGTCGTATCTCATTAATTGGATTGTGTTTTTTGAGGAAGTGAAGAAGGTGGTTGATGAGGGCAGGGCAGTGGACACTGTCTCCATAGAAGCGTTTGACCCGCTCTCTCATGGTGGGCTGGTCCGGAAGATTCGGTCAAGTGGAATCCATGATAAGTTGGTAAATTGGATTCAAAATTGGTCTGGTCACGGAAAACAGAGGGTGGTTCGGAAGGCGGAAAGTTGGGCTGCGAAATGGAGTTTAACCTGAACAAGTGTGAGCTGATGCATTGTGGGAGGTCCCATGCAAGAGGAGGGTATCCTTCGGAGCATTGTCATACAGAGGGATTGGGGGGGGGGGGAGGCCAGAGCTCCCTGAAAGTGGACACACAAGGGGGAGAAGGTGGGAAAGGAGGTGTGTGTACCACCTTCAGCAGTCAGGGCATTGAGTGTAACATCATCTTGCAGCTGTCTAAGACTTTAGTCCGGCCACATTTGGAATATTGTGTGCCGTTCTGGTCACCACACGAGAGGAAGGATGTGGGGGCTCTGGGGAGAGGCTGCAGAAGAGGTTTATCAGGATATTGCCTGGATTGGAGGGTATTAGTTATAAGGAGACGTTGGATAAAATTGGATTGTTTTCACAAGAACATCGGGTGCTGAGGGCTGACCTGACGGAAGGTTATCTAATTCTGAGAGGCATGAATAGGGTGAATAGTTTTTATTTATTCATTCATGAGATGTGGGTGTCACTGGCTGGGCCAGCATTTCTTACCCAGAGGACAGGGACGAGGCAGCCACATTACTGTGGGTCTGGAGTCACGTGTAGGCCAGACCAGGGAAGGATGGCAGATTCCTTCCCTAAAGGACATTTGTGAACCCGATGGATTTTACAAGAGTTGCCGACAGTTTCACGATGTGGAGGTTTCCTGGTCATTATTAGGCTCTTGTTTTCTGATTTTTAAAAAATGAATTCAAATTCCACCATCTGCTCTGGCAGGATTTGAAGCCAGGTTCCTGGAACATGATCGGAGTTTCTGGATGAATATTTCAGTAATTATACCACCAGACCATCACTTCCCCACACAGTCGTGACATGGATGTGACAGTGTTAGACTGGGGTGGACAAAGTCTAGATTAAAGTGGTGCTGGAAAAGCACAGCAGGTCAGGCAGCGTCCGAGGAGCAGGAGAATCGACGTTTCAGGCAAAAGCCCTTCATCAGGAATGAGGCTGGGAGCCTTTAGGGTGGAGAGATAAATGGCAGTGGGGTGGGGCTGGGGGGGGAAGGGAGCTGAGAGTGTGTGAGAGAGAGAGAGAGGCTGACTGAGATCATTTTAGAGAGAGGAGGAGAACGTCTTCAAGGCAGGTATCCTTGGAAGAGGATTCGCAGTAAGGTTAAAATCAACTAGGCAGAAGTGGGGACTGCAGATGCTGGAGATCAGAGTGGTGCTGGAAAAGCACAGCAGGTCAGGCAGTGTCCGAGGGGCAGGAAGATCGAGGTTTCGGACCGGAGCCCCTCACCAGGAATGAGCCAGAAGTGACACAACCTCAGGTTTCTGTGAAATCACAAGTTTTGGGAGTGCCGGCCCTTTGTCAAGTGCAGCGAGAAACCAGCACAGACTGACCTAGAGTTTATACACAGGGAGATCAGAACATCATACAACTACCGTGATGAGACCTCAAATCATACATGTCTGCAGCTGGCTCAGAGTAAGTCAAGGATTTCCAAACGTCAAGGTCCGTGCTGTGCTGTCAGGACAAACAGGCAGAGCGATAGGAACATACAAAAGGGGACATCTCAGTCAGGCACTGAATGGGAGGGGGTGAGGCCCTGTTCCGAATCTGTCTCAGAGTTTTCACCTGCAATCAGGCTGGTATCATTCCAACATCTGGAATTTATAAGAATTTATTACAAAATCTGTCATATTAAGCCAAACTAACTTAATATTACAACAAATTGCGTGCTGTTTGAACAAAATAGAATGTATCTGTAAATAAACAAACATCTTGGATAAAATGATTCATCCCATAGACGTGTGTGTGAGAGAGAGAGAGAGAGAGAGAGAGAGAGTGTTCCACCAACTCATTGATGAATTCCTGATTAAACTCACTCAGAACTCCATCTGACCCTGGTGCCTTGCCATCCTGAGGATGCCTTACTGCTTCCTGCACGTCCTGTCCCATTTTAGGCACATTCAATAAGGCAGCCTGTTCCATGTGAGAGTGTGTGTGAGTGTGAGAGGGTAAATGTGTTCAGAGAGGGTGGGTGTGTGTGGGGTGTGTGTGTGTGTGTGGGGGTGTGTGTGTGTGGGTGTGTGTGTGTATGTGGGTGGGTGTGTGTGTGTGGGGGGTGTGTGTGTGGGGGGGGTGTGTGTGGTGTGTGTGTTGTGTGTGTGTGTGTGTGTGTGCGCGCGCGTGTGTGGGGGTGTGTGTGTGGGGGTGTGTGGGTGTGGGTGTGTGTGAGTGTGTGCGTGTGTGTGTGCGTGTGTGGGTGTGTGTGGTGTGTGTGCGTGTGTGTGTGTGTGTGGGTGTGTGTGCGCGTGTGTGTGCGTGTGTGTGTGTGTGTGGATTGTGTGTGTGTGTGTGGGTGCGTGTGTGCGTGTGTGGTGTGTGTGTGGGTGTGTGGGTGCATGTGTGGGTGTGTGTGCGCGTGTGTGTGTGTGCGTGTGTGTGTGTGGGTGTGTGCGTGTGTGTGGGGGTGTGTGTGTGTGTGTGGACGTGTGTGGGTGTGTGTGTGTGTGCGTGTGTGTGTGGGTGTGTGTGTGTGTGTGGGCGTGTGTGAAGTTGTGTGGGTGTGGGTGTGTGTGTGTGTGTAGGTGTGTGGGTGTGGGTGTGTGTGTGTGTGCGTGTGGGTGTGTGTGTGTGTGTGTGTGGGTATGTGTGTAAGATTATGTGAGTGTGCAATTCAAACCTGTACAAACCAATTCTGTTAGAGACATGATAATTTATGGCGGTGATGGTGTCAGGGCGGGACAGTGAGGGAGAGTTTCCAGATTCGGAGCAGTGTCCTGGGCTCACGTGGACCCAAGATCCCAGTTGAGGATGTCTTCATGGGTACGGAAGTTGGCCATCAGTTTCTGTTCAGCGATTCTGCATTGTTGTGTCTCTCGAAAGCAGACTTGGAGGATGCTTACTCAAAGACCAGAGGCTGAGTATCCTTGACCACTGAAGAGTTATAGAGTCATAGAGATGTACAGCACGGAAACAGACCCTTCAGCCCAACCTGTCCATGCTGAACATAATCCTAAATAAACTAGTCCCACCTGCCAGCACCCGGCCCATATCCCTCCAAACCCTTCCTATTCATATACCCATCCAAATGCCTCTTAAATGTTGTAATTGTACCAGCCTCCACCACATCCTCTAGCAGCTCATTCCATACACGTACCACCCTCTGGGGGAAAATGTTGCCCCTTAGGTCTCTTTTATATCTCTCCCCTCTCACCCTAAACCTCTAGTTCTGGACTCCCTGACCCCAGGAAAAAGACTTTGCCTATTTACCCGATCCATGTCCCTCATAATTTTGCAAACTTCTATAAGGTCACCTCTCAGCCTCTGACACTCCAGGGAAAACAGCCCCAGCCTGTTCAGCCCCTCCCTGTAGCTCAGATCCTCCAACCCTGGCAACATCCTTGTAAATCTTTTCTGAATCCTTTCACGTTTCACAACATCTTTCCGATAGGAAGGAGACCAGAATTGCACGCAATATTCCAACAGTGGCCTAACCAATGTCCTGTACAGCTGCAACTTGACCTCCCAATTCCTGTACTCAATAAAGGAAAGCATACCAAACACCTTCTTCACTATCCTATCTACCTGCGACTCCACTTTCAAGGAGCAATGAACCTGCACTCCAAGGTCTCTTTGTTCAGCAACACTCCCTAGGACCTTACCATTAAGTGTATAAGTCCTGCTAAGATTTGCTTTCCCAAAATGCAGCACCTCACATTTATCTGAATTAAACTCCATCTGCCACTTCTCAGCCCATTGGCCCATCTGGTCCAGATCCTGTTGTAATCTGAGGTAACCCTCTTTGCTCATCTCCCAGACCATCCATAACCTCATCACCTCAGGTGATCTCCCATCCACCGCCTCCAACCTCATCGTCCCACAACCCCGCACCGCCCGTTTCTACCTCCTGCCCAAAATCCACAAACCTGCCTGCCCCGGCCGACCCATTGTCTCAGCCTGCTCCTGCCCCACCGAACTCATCTCCCAATACCTCGACACGGTCCTGTCCCCTTTAGTCCAAGAACTCCCCACCTACGTTCGGGACACCACCCACACCCTCCACTTCCTCCATGATTTTCGCTTCCCCAGTCCCCAATGCCTTATCTTCACCATGGACATCCAGTCCCTGTACACCTCCATCCCCCATCACGAAGGACTCAAAGCCCTCCGCTTCTTCCTTTCCCGCCGCACCAACCAGTACCCTTCCACTGACACCCTCCTTCGACTGACTGAACTGGTCCTCACCCTGAATTACTTCTCTTTCCAATCCTCCCACTTCCTCCAAACTAAAGGAGTTGCCATGGGCACCCGTATGGGCCCCAGCTATGCCTGCCTCTTCGTAGGATATGTGGAACAGTCCATCTTCCGCAACTACACTGGCACCACCCCCCACCTTTTCCTCCGCTACATCGATGACTGTATCGGCGCTGCCTCGTGCTCCCACGAGGAGGTTGAACAGTTCATCCACTTTACCAACACCTTCCATCCCGACCTCAAATTCACCTGGACCGTCTCAGACTCCTCCCTCCCCTTCCTAGACCTTTCCATCTCTATCTCAGGCGGCCGAATCAACACAGACATCTATTATAAACCGACTGACTCCCACAGCTACCTGGACTACACCTCCTCCCACCCTGCCCCCTGTAAAAACGCCATCCCACATTCCCAATTCCTTCGTCTCCGCCGCATCTGCTCCCAGGAGGACCAGTTCCAACACCGCACAGCCCAGATGGCCTCCTTCTTCAAGGACCGCAGATTCCCCCCAGACGTGATCGACGATGCCCTCCACCGCATCTCCTCCACTTCCCGCTCCTCCGCCCTTGAGCCCCGCTCCTCCAACCGCTACCAGGACAGAACCCCACTGGTTCTCACCTACCACCCCACCAACCTCCGCATACAACGTATCATCCGCCGTCATTTCCGCCACCTCCAAACGGACCCCACCACCAGGGATATATTTCCCTCCCCTCCCCTATCAGCGTTCCGCAAAGACCACTCCTTTCGTGACTCCCTTGTCAGGTCCACACCCCCCACCAACCCAACCTCCACTCCCGGCACCTTCCCCTGCAACCGCAGGAAATGTAAAACTTGCGCCCACACCTCCTCCCTCACTTCTCTCCAAGGCCCCAAGGGATCCTTCCATATCCGCCACAAGTTCACCTGTACCTCCACACACATCATCTATTGCATCCGCTGCACCCGATGTGGCCTCCTCTATATTGGGGAGACGGGCCGCCTACTTGCGGAACGCTTCAGGGAACACCTCTGGGACACCCGGACCAACCAACCCAACCACCCCGTGGCTCAACACTTTAACTCTCCCTCCCACTCCACCGAAGACATGCAGGTCCTTGGACTCCTCCATCGCCAGAACATAACAACACGACGGCTGGAGGAGGAGCGCCTCATCTTCCGTCTGGGAACCCTCCAACCACAAGGAATGAACTCAGATTTCTCCAGTTTCCTCATTTCCCCTCCCCCCACCTTGTCTCAGTCCCAACCCACGAACTCAGCACCGCCCTCCTAACCTGCAATCTTCTTCCTGACCTCTCCGCCCCCACCCCTCTCCGGCCTATCACCCTCACCTTGACCTCCTTCCACCTATCCCACCTCCATCGCCCCTCCCCCTAGTCCCTCCTCCCTACCTTTTATCTTAGCCTGCTTGGCTACTCTCTCTCATTCCTGAAGAAGGGCTTATGCCCGAAACGTCGAATTTCCTGTTCCTTGGATGCTGCCTAACCTGCTGTGCTTTAACCAGCAACACAGTTTCTGCTCTGATCTCCAGCATCTGCAGACCTCACTTTTTACCCAAACTAACCCTCTTCGCTGTCCACTACGCCTCCAATTTTGGTGTCATCTGCAAACTTACTAACTGTACCTCTTATGTTCACATCCGAAACATTTATGTAAATGACAAAAAGTAGAGGACCCAGCACCGATCCTTGTGGCACTCCACTGGTCACAGGCCTCCAGTCTGAAAAACAACCCTCCACCACCACCCTCTGTCTTCTACCTTTGAGCCAGTTCTGTATCCAAATGGCTAGTTCTCCCTGTATTCCATGAGATCTAACCTTGCTAACCAGTCTCCCATGGGGAACCTTGTCGAACACCTTACTGAAGTCCATGTAGATCACATCGACTGCTCTGCCCTCATCAATCCTCTTTGTTACTTCTTCAAAAAACTCAATCAAGTTTGTGAGACATGATTTCACGCACAAAGCCATGTTGACTATCCCTAATCAGTCCTTGTCTTTCCAAATACATGTATATCCTGTCCCTCAGGATTCCCTTCAACAACTTGCCCACCACCGAGGTCAGGCTCACTGGTCTATAGTTCCCTGGCTTGTCCTTACCACCCTTCTTAAACAGTGGCACCATGTTTGCCAAACTCCAGTCTTCCGGCACCTCACCTGTGAATTTTGATGATACAAATATCTCAGCAAGAGGCCCAGCAATCACTTCCCTAGCTTCCCACAGAGTTCTAGGGTACACCTGATCAGGTCCTGGGGATTTATCCACCTTTAACCGTTTCAAGACATCCAGCACTTCCTCCTCTGTAATCTGGACATTTTGTAAGATGTCACCATCTATTTCCCTACAGTCGATATCTTCCATATCCTTTTCCACAGTAAATACTGATGCAAAATATTCATTTCGTATCTCCCCCATTTTCTGCGGCTCCACACAGAGGCTGCCTTGCTGATCTTTGAGGGGCCCTATTCTCTCCCTAGTTACCCTTTTGTCCTTAATGTATTTGTAAAAACCCTTTGGATTCTCCTTAATTCTATTTGCCAAAGCTATCTCATGTCCCCTTTTTGCCCTCCTGATTTCCCTCTCAAGTATACTCCTACTGCCTTTATACTCTTCTAAGGACTCACTCGATCTATCCTGTCTGTACCTGACATATGCTTCCTTCTTTTTCTTAACCAAACCCTCAATTTCTTTAGTCATCCAGCATTCCCTATACCTCCCAGCCTTCCCTTTCACCCTGACAGGAGTGTACCCGTTATCCCATTCCTGAGGGATTCCCGCTGTCCGGCCTTCCCTCTCACCCTGACAGGAGTGTACCCGTTATCCCATTCCCGAGGGATTCCCGCCGCCCGGCCGTCCCTTTCACCCTGACAGGAGTGTACCCGTTATCCCATTCCCGAGGGATTCCCGCCGTCCGGCCGTCCCTTTCACCCTGACAGGAGTGTACCCGTTATCCCATTCCCGAGGGATTCCCGCCGTCCGGCCGTCCCTTTCACCCTGACAGGAGTGTACCCGTTATCCCATTCCTGAGGGATTCCCGCCGCCCGGCCGTCCCTTTCACCCTGACAGGAGTGTACCCGTTATCCCATTCCCGAGGGATTCCCGCCGCCCGGCCGTCCCTTTCACCCTGACAGGAGTGTACCCGTTATCCCATTCCCGAGGGATTCCCGCCGCCCGGCCGTCCCTTTCACCCTGACAGGAGTGTACCCGTTATCCCATTCCCGAGGGATTCCCGCCGCCCGGCCGTCCCTTTCACCCTGACAGGAGTGTACCCGTTATCCCATTCCCGAGGGATTCCCGCCGCCCGGCCGTCCCTTTCACCCTGACAGGAGTGTACCCGTTATCCCATTCCCGAGGGATTCCCGCCGCCCGGCCGTCCCTTTCACCCTGACAGGAGTGTACCCGTTATCCCATTCCCGAGGGATTCCCGCCGCCCGGCCGTCCCTTTCACCCTGACAGGAGTGTACCCGTTATCCCATTCCCGAGGGATTCCCGCCGCCCGGCCGTCCCTTTCACCCTGACAGGAGTGTACCCGTTATCCCATTCCCGAGGGATTCCCGCCGCCCGGCCGTCCCTTTCACCCTGACAGGAGTGTACTCGTTATCCCACTCCCGAGGGATTCCCGCCGCCCGGCCGTCCCTTTCACCCTGACAGGAGTGTACCCGTTATCCCAGTCCCGAGGGATTCCCGCCGTCCGGCCGTCCCTTTCACCCTGACAGGAGTGTACCCGTTATCCCAGTCCCGAGGGATTCCCGCCGTCCGGCCGTCCCTTTCACCCTGACAGGAGTGTACTCGTTATCCCACTCCCGAGGGATTCCCGCCGTCCGGCCGTCCCTTTCACCCTGACAGGAGTGTACTCGTTATCCCACTCCCGAGGGATTCCCGCCGCCCGGCCGTCCCTTTCACCCTGACAGGAGTGTACTCGTTATCCCACTCCCGAGGGATTCCCGCCGCCCGGCCGTCCCTTTCACCCTGACAGGAGTGTACTCGTTATCCCACTCCCGAGGGATTCCCGCCGTCCGGCCGTCCCTTTCACCTTGACAGGAGTGTACTCGTTATCCCACTCCCGAGGGATTCCCGCCGTCCGGCCGTCCCTTTCACCCTGACAGGAGTGTACTCGTTATCCCACTCCCGAGGGATTCCCGCCGTCCGGCCGTCCCTTTCACCCTGACAGGAGTGTACTCGTTATCCCACTCCCGAGGGATTCCCGCCGTCCGGCCGTCCCTTTCACCCTGACAGGAGTGTACCCGTTATCCCATTCCTGAGGGATTCCCGCCGTCCGGCCGTCCCTTTCACCCTGACAGGAGTGTACTCGTTATCCCATTCCTGAGGGATTCACGCCGTCCGGCCGTCCCTTTCACCCTGACAGGAGTGTACCCGTTATCCCATTCCTGAGGGATTCCCGCCGTCCGGCCGTCCCTCTCACCCTGACAGGAGTGTACCCGTTATCCCATTCCGGAGGGATTGCCGCCGTCCGGCAGTCCCTCTCACCCTGACAGGAGTGTACTCGTTATCCCATTCCCGAGGGATTCCCGCCGCCCGGCGGTCCCTTTCACCCTGACAGGAGTGTACCCGTTATCCCATTCCCGAGGGATTCCCGCCGCCCGGCCGTCCCTTTCACCCTGACAGGAGTGTACCCGTTATCCCATTCCCGAGGGATTCCCGCCGTCCGGCCGTCCCTTTCACCCTGACAGGAGTGTACCCGTTATCCCATTCCCGAGGGATTCCCGCCGTCCGGCCGTCCCTTTCACCCTGACAGGAGTGTAACCGTTATCCCATTCCCGAGGGATTCCCGCCGTCCGGCCGTCCCTTTCACCCTGACAGGAGTGTACCCGTTATCCCATTCCCGAGGGATTCCCGCCGTCCGGCCGTCCCTCTCACCCTGACAGGAGTGTACCCGTTATCCCATTCCCGAGGGATTCCCGCCGTCCGGCCGTCCCTCTCACCCTGACAGGAGTGTACCCGTTATCCCATTCCCGAGGGATTCCCGCCGTCCGGCCGTCCCTCTCACCCTGACAGGAGTGTACCCGTTATCCCATTCCCGAGGGATTCCCGCCGCTCGGCCGTCCCTTTCACCCTGACAGGAGTGTACCCGTTATCCCATTCCCGAGGGATTCCCGCCGTCCGGCCGTCCCTTTCACCCTGACAGGAGTGTACTCGTTATCCCATTCCCGAGGGATTCCGGCCGCCCGGCCGTCCCTTTCACCCTGACAGGAGCGTACCCGTTATCCCATTCCCGAGGGATTCCCGCCGTCCGGCCGTCCCTTTCACCCTGACAGGAGTGTACTCGTTATCCCATTCCCGAGGGATTCCCGCCGTCCGGCCGTCCCTTTCACCCTGACAGGAGCGTACTCGTTATCCCATTCCCGAGGGATTCCCGCCGTCCGGCCGTCCCTTTCACCCTGACAGGAGCGTACCCGTTATCCCATTCCCGAGGGATTCCCGCCGTCCGGCCGTCCCTTTCACCCTGACAGGAGCGTACCCGTTATCCCATTCCCGAGGGATTCCCGCCGCCCGGCCGTCCCTTTCACCCTGACAGGAGTGTACCCGTTATCCCAGTCCCGAGGGATTCCCGCCGTCCGGCCGTCCCTTTCACCCTGACAGGAGTGTACTCGTTATCCCAGTCCCGAGGGATTCCCGCCGTCCGGCCGTCCCTTTCACCCTGACAGGAGTGTACTCGTTATCCCAGTCCCGAGGGATTCCCGCCGTCCGGCCGTCCCTTTCACCCTGACAGGAGTGTACTCGTTATCCCATTCCCGAGGGATTCCCGCCGTCCGGCCGTCCCTTTCACCCTGACAGGAGTGTACTCGTTATCCCACTCCCGAGGGATTCCCGCCGCCCGGCCGTCCCTTTCACCCTGACAGGAGTGTACTCGTTATCCCACTCCCGAGGGATTCCCGCCGTCCGGCCGTCCCTTTCACCCTGACAGGAGTGTACTCGTTATCCCACTCCCGAGGGATTCCCGCCGTCCGGCCGTCCCTTTCACCCTGACAGGAGTGTACTCGTTATCCCATTCCCGAGGGATTCCCGCCGTCCGGCCGTCCCTTTCACCCTGACAGGAGTGTACTCGTTATCCCACTCCCGAGGGATTCCCGCCGTCCGGCCGTCCCTTTCACCCTGACAGGAGTGTACTCGTTATCCCACTCCCGAGGGATTCCCGCCGTCCGGCCGTCCCTTTCACCCTGACAGGAGTGTACTCGTTATCCCACTCCCGAGGGATTCCCGCCGCCCGGCCGTCCCTTTCACCCTGACAGGAGTGTACTCGTTATCCCACTCCCGAGGGATTCCCGCCGTCCGGCCGTCCCTTTCACCCTGACAGGAGTGTACTCGTTATCCCACTCCCGAGGGATTCCCGCCGTCCGGCCGTCCCTTTCACCCTGACAGGAGTGTACTCGTTATCCCACTCCCGAGGGATTCCCGCCGTCCGGCCGTCCCTTTCACCCTGACAGGAGTGTACTCGTTATCCCACTCCCGAGGGATTCCCGCCGCCCGGCCGTCCCTTTCACCCTGACAGGAGTGTACTCGTTATCCCACTCCCGAGGGATTCCCGCCGCCCGGCCGTCCCTTTCACCCTGACAGGAGTGTACTCGTTATCCCACTCCCGAGGGATTCCCGCCGTCCGGCCGTCCCTTTCACCCTGACAGGAGTGTACTCGTTATCCCACTCCCGAGGGATTCCCGCCGTCCGGCCGTCCCTTTCACCCTGACAGGAGTGTACTCGTTATCCCATTCCCGAGGGATTCCCGCCGTCCGGCCGTCCCTTTCACCCTGACAGGAGTGTACTCGTTATCCCAGTCCCGAGGGATTCCCGCCGTCCGGCCGTCCCTTTCACCCTGACAGGAGTGTACTCGTTATCCCACTCCCGAGGGATTCCCGCCGCCCGGCCGTCCCTTTCACCCTGACAGGAGTGTACTCGTTATCCCACTCCCGAGGGATTCCCGCCGCCCGGCCGTCCCTTTCACCCTGACAGGAGTGTACTCGTTATCCCACTCCCGAGGGATTCCCGCCGCCCGGCCGTCCCTTTCACCCTGACAGGAGTGTACTCGTTATCCCACTCCCGAGGGATTCCCGCCGTCCGGCCGTCCCTTTCACCCTGACAGGAGTGTACTCGTTATCCCACTCCCGAGGGATTCCCGCCGTCCGGCCGTCCCTTTCACCCTGACAGGAGTGTACTCGTTATCCCACTCCCGAGGGATTCCCGCCGTCCGGCCGTCCCTTTCACCCTGACAGGAGTGTACTCGTTATCCCACTCCCGAGGGATTCCCGCTGCCCGGCCGTCCCTTTCACCCTGACAGGAGTGTACCCGTTATCCCATTCCTGAGGGATTCCCGCCGTCCGGCCGTCCCTTTCACCCTGACAGGAGCGTACTCGTTATCCCATTCCCGAGGGATTCCCGCCGTCCGGCCGTCCCTTTCACCCTGACAGGAGTGTACTCGTTATCCCATTCCTGAGGGATTCCCGCTGTCCGGCCGTCCCTTTCACCCTGACAGGAGTGTACTCGTTATCCCATTCCCGAGGGATTCCGGCCGCCCGGCCGTCCCTTTCACCCTGACAGGAGTGTACCCGTTATCCCATTCCTGAGGGATTCCCGCCGTCCGGCCGTCCCTTTCACCCTGACAGGAGTGTACCCGTTATCCCATTCCCGAGGGATTCCCGCCGCCCGGCCGTCCCTTTCACCCTGACAGGAGTGTACTCGTTATCCCATTCCCGAGGGATTCCCGCTGCCCGGCCGTCCCTTTCACCCTGACAGGAGTGTACCCGTTATCCCATTCCTGAGGGATTCCCGCTGCCCGGCCGTCCCTTTCACCCTGACAGGAGTGTACCCGTTATCCCATTCCTGAGGGATTCCCGCCGTCCGGCCGTCCCTTTCACCCTGACAGGAGTGTACCCGTTATCCCATTCCCGAGGGATTCCCGCCACCCGGCCGGCCCTTTCACCCTGACAGGAGCGTACTCGTTATCCCATTCCCGAGGGATTCCCGCTGCCCGGCCGTCCCTTTCACCCTGACAGGAGTGTACTCGTTATCCCATTCCTGAGGGATTCCCGCCGCCCGGCCGTCCCTTTCACCCTGACAGGAGTGTACTCGTTATCCCATTCCCGAGGGATTCCCGCCGTCCGGCCGTCCCTTTCACCCTGACAGGAGTGTACTCCTTATCCCATTCCTGAGGGATTCCCGCTGCCCGGCCGTCCCTTTCACCCTGACAGGAGTGTACCCATTATCCCATTCCCGAGGGATTCCCGCTGCCCGGCCGTCCCTTTCACCCTGACAGGAGTGTACTCGTTATCCCATTCCTGAGGGATTCCCGCTGCCCGGCCGTCCCTTTCACCCTGACAGGAGTGTACCCGTTATCCCATTCCCGAGGGATTCCCGCCGTCCGGCCGTCCCTTTCACCCTGACAGGAGTGTACCCGTTATCCCATTCCTGAGGGATTCCCGCTGCCCGGCCGTCCCTTTCACCCTGACAGGAGTGTACCCGTTATCCCATTCCCGAGGGATTCCCGCCGTCCGGCCGTCCCTTTCACCCTGACAGGTGTACCCGTTATCCCATTCCTGAGGGATTCCCGCTGCCCGGCCGTCCCTTTCATCCTGACAGGAATGTACCCGTTATCCCATTCCCGAGGGATTCCCGCTGCCCGGCCGTCCCTTTCACCCTGACAGGAGTGTACTCGTTATCCCATTCCTGAGGGATTCCCGCTGCCCGGCCGTCCCTTTCACCCTGACAGGAGTGTACCCGTTATCCCATTCCCGAGGGATTCCCGCTGCCCGGCCGTCCCTTTCACCCTGACAGGAGTGTACCCGTTATCCCATTCCCGAGGGATTCCCGCCGTCCGGCCGTCCCTTTCACCCTGACAGGAGTGTACCCGTTATCCCATTCCTGAGGGATTCCCGCCGCCCGGCCGTCCCTTTCACCCTGACAGGAGTGTACCCGTTATCCCATTCCCGAGGGATTCCCGCCGTCCGGCCGTCCCTTTCACCCTGACAGGAGTGTACCCGTTATCCCATTCCCGAGGGATTCCCGCTGTCCGGCCGTCCCTTTCACCCTGACAGGAGTGTACCCGTTATCCCATTCCCGAGGGATTCCCGCTGCCCGGCCGTCCCTTTCACCCTGACAGGAGTGTACCCGTTATCCCATTCCTGAGGGATTCCCGCTGCCCGGCCGTCCCTTTCACCCTGACAGGAGTGTACTCGTTATCCCATTCCCGAGGGATTCCCGCCGTCCGGCCGTCCCTTTCACCCTGACAGGAGTGTACCCGTTATCCCATTCCCGAGGGATTCCCGCTGCCCGGCCGTCCCTTTCACCCTGACAGGTGTACCCGTTATCCCATTCCTGAGGGATTCCCGCTGCCCGGCCGTCCCTTTCATCCTGACAGGAGTGTACCCGTTATCCCATTCCCGAGGGATTCCCGCTGCCCGGCCGTCCCTTTCACCCTGACAGGAGTGTACCCGTTATCCCATTCCTGAGGGATTCCCGCTGCCCGGCCGTCCCTTTCACCCTGACAGGAGTGTACCCGTTATCCCATTCCCGAGGGATTCCCGCCGTCCGGCCGTCCCTTTCACCCTGACAGGAGTGTACCCGTTATCCCATTCCTGAGGGATTCCCGCTGCCCGGCCGTCCCTTTCACCCTGACAGGAGTGTACCCGTTATCCCATTCCCGAGGGATTCCCGCCGTCCGGCCGTCCCTTTCACCCTGACAGAAGCGTACCCGTTATCCCATTCCCGAGGGATTCCCGCTGCCCGGCCGTCCCTTTCACCCTGACAGGTGTACCCGTTATCCCATTCCTGAGGGATTCCCGCTGCCCGGCCGTCCCTTTCATCCTGACAGGAGTGTACCCGTTATCCCATTCCCGAGGGATTCCCGCCGTCCGGCCGTCCCTTTCACCCTGACAGGAGTGTACCCGTTATCCCATTCCTGAGGGATTCCCGCCGTCCGGCCGTCCCTTTCACCCTGACAGGAGCGTACTCGTTATCCCATTCCCGAGGGATTCCCGCCGTCCGGCCGTCCCTTTCACCCTGACAGGAGCGTACCCGTTATCCCATTCCCGAGGGATTCCCGCCGTCCGGCCGTCCCTTTCACCCTGACAGGAGTGTACCCGTTATCCCAGTCCCGAGGGATTCCCGCCGTCCGGCCGTCCCTTTCACCCTGACAGGAGTGTACTCGTTATCCCAGTCCCGAGGGATTCCCGCCGTCCGGCCGTCCCTTTCACCCTGACAGGAGTGTACTCGTTATCCCAGTCCCGAGGGATTCCCGCCGTCCGGCCGTCCCTTTCACCCTGACAGGAGTGTACTCGTTATCCCATTCCCGAGGGATTCCCGCCGTCCGGCCGTCCCTTTCACCCTGACAGGAGTGTACTCGTTATCCCACTCCCGAGGGATTCCCGCCGCCCGGCCGTCCCTTTCACCCTGACAGGAGTGTACTCGTTATCCCACTCCCGAGGGATTCCCGCCGTCCGGCCGTCCCTTTCACCCTGACAGGAGTGTACTCGTTATCCCACTCCTGAGGGATTCCCGCCGTCCGGCCGTCCCTTTCACCCTGACAGGAGTGTACTCGTTATCCCATTCCCGAGGGATTCCCGCCGTCCGGCCGTCCCTTTCACCCTGACAGGAGTGTACTCGTTATCCCAGTCCCGAGGGATTCCCGCCGTCCGGCCGTCCCTTTCACCCTGACAGGAGTGTACTCGTTATCCCACTCCCGAGGGATTCCCGCCGTCCGGCCGTCCCTTTCACCCTGACAGGAGTGTACTCGTTATCCCACTCCCGAGGGATTCCCGCCGCCCGGCCGTCCCTTTCACCCTGACAGGAGTGTACTCGTTATCCCACTCCCGAGGGATTCCCGCCGTCCGGCCGTCCCTTTCACCCTGACAGGAGTGTACTCGTTATCCCACTCCCGAGGGATTCCCGCCGTCCGGCCGTCCCTTTCACCCTGACAGGAGTGTACTCGTTATCCCACTCCCGAGGGATTCCCGCCGTCCGGCCGTCCCTTTCACCCTGACAGGAGTGTACTCGTTATCCCACTCCCGAGGGATTCCCGCTGCCCGGCCGTCCCTTTCACCCTGACAGGAGTGTACCCGTTATCCCATTCCTGAGGGATTCCCGCCGTCCGGCCGTCCCTTTCACCCTGACAGGAGCGTACTCGTTATCCCATTCCCGAGGGATTCCCGCCGTCCGGCCGTCCCTTTCACCCTGACAGGAGTGTACTCGTTATCCCATTCCTGAGGGATTCCCGCTGTCCGGCCGTCCCTTTCACCCTGACAGGAGTGTACTCGTTATCCCATTCCCGAGGGATTCCCGCCGCCCGGCCGTCCCTTTCACCCTGACAGGAGTGTACCCGTTATCCCATTCCTGAGGGATTCCCGCCGTCCGGCCGTCCCTTTCACCCTGACAGGAGTGTACCCGTTATCCCATTCCCGAGGGATTCCCGCCGCCCGGCCGTCCCTTTCACCCTGACAGGAGTGTACTCGTTATCCCATTCCCGAGGGATTCCCGCTGCCCGGCCGTCCCTTTCACCCTGACAGGAGTGTACCCGTTATCCCATTCCTGAGGGATTCCCGCTGCCCGGCCGTCCCTTTCACCCTGACAGGAGTGTACCCGTTATCCCATTCCTGAGGGATTCCCGCCGTCCGGCCGTCCCTTTCACCCTGACAGGAGTGTACCCGTTATCCCATTCCTGAGGGATTCCCGCTGTCCGGCCGTCCCTTTCACCCTGACAGGAGTGTACCCGTTATCCCATTCCCGAGGGATTCCCGCCGTCCGGCCGTCCCTTTCACCCTGACAGGAGTGTACTCGTAATCCCATTCCTGAGGGATTCCCGCCGTCCGGCCGTCCCTTTCACCCTGACAGGGGCGTACTCGTTATCCCATTCCCGAGGGATTCCCGCCGTCCGGCCGTCCCTTTCACCCTGACAGGAGCGTACCCGTTATCCCATTCCCGAGGGATTCCCGCCGTCCGGCCGTCCCTTTCACCCTGACAGGAGTGTACCCGTTATCCCATTCCCGAGGGATTCCCGCCGCCCGGCCGTCCCTTTCACCCTGACAGGAGTGTACCCGTTATCCCATTCCCGAGGGATTCCCGCCGTCCGGCCGTCCCTTTCACCCTGACAGGAGTGTACCCGTTATCCCAGTCCCGAGGGATTCCCGCCGTCCGGCCGTCCCTTTCACCCTGACAGGAGTGTACTCGTTATCCCAGTCCCGAGGGATTCCCGCCGTCCGGCCGTCCCTTTCACCCTGACAGGAGTGTACTCGTTATCCCATTCCCGAGGGATTCCCGCCGACCGGCCGTCCCTTTCACCCTGACAGGAGTGTACTCGTTATCCCACTCCCGAGGGATTCCCGCCGCCCGGCCGTCCCTTTCACCCTGACAGGAGTGTACTCGTTATCCCACTCCCGAGGGATTCCCGCCGTCCGGCCGTCCCTTTCACCCTGACAGGAGTGTACTCGTTATCCCACTCCCGAGGGATTCCCGCCGTCCGGCCGTCCCTTTCACCCTGACAGGAGTGTACTCGTTATCCCATTCCCGAGGGATTCCCGCCGTCCGGCCGTCCCTTTCACCCTGACAGGAGTGTACTCGTTATCCCAGTCCCGAGGGATTCCCGCCGTCCGGCCGTCCCTTTCACCCTGACAGGAGTGTACTCGTTATCCCACTCCCGAGGGATTCCCGCCGTCCGGCCGTGCCTTTCACCCTGACAGGAGTGTACTCGTTATCCCATTCCCGAGGGATTCCGGCCGCCCGGCCGTCCCTTTCACCCTGACAGGAGCGTACCCGTTATCCCATTCCCGAGGGATTCCCGCCGTCCGGCCGTCCCTTTCACCCTGACAGGAGTGTACTCGTTATCCCATTCCCGAGGGATTCCCGCCGTCCGGCCGTCCCTTTCACCCTGACAGGAGTGTACTCGTTATCCCATTCCCGAGGGATTCCCGCCGTCCGGCCGTCCCTTTCACCCTGACAGGAGCGTACCCGTTATCCCATTCCCGAGGGATTCCCGCCGTCCGGCCGTCCCTTTCACCCTGACAGGAGTGTACCCGTTATCCCATTCCCGAGGGATTCCCGCCGCCCGGCCGTCCCTTTCACCCTGACAGGAGTGTACCCGTTATCCCAGTCCCGAGGGATTCCCGCCGTCCGGCCGTCCCTTTCACCCTGACAGGAGTGTACTCGTTATCCCAGTCCCGAGGGATTCCCGCCGTCCGGCCGTCCCTTTCACCCTGACAGGAGTGTACTCGTTATCCCAGTCCCGAGGGATTCCCGCCGTCCGGCCGTCCCTTTCACCCTGACAGGAGTGTACTCGTTATCCCATTCCCGAGGGATTCCCGCCGTCCGGCCGTCCCTTTCACCCTGACAGGAGTGTACTCGTTATCCCACTCCCGAGGGATTCCCGCCGCCCGGCCGTCCCTTTCACCCTGACAGGAGTGTACTCGTTATCCCACTCCCGAGGGATTCCCGCCGTCCGGCCGTCCCTTTCACCCTGACAGGAGTGTACTCGTTATCCCACTCCCGAGGGATTCCCGCCGTCCGGCCGTCCCTTTCACCCTGACAGGAGTGTACTCGTTATCCCATTCCCGAGGGATTCCCGCCGTCCGGCCGTCCCTTTCACCCTGACAGGAGTGTACTCGTTATCCCAGTCCCGAGGGATTCCCGCCGTCCGGCCGTCCCTTTCACCCTGACAGGAGTGTACTCGTTATCCCACTCCCGAGGGATTCCCGCCGTCCGGCCGTCCCTTTCACCCTGACAGGAGTGTACTCGTTATCCCACTCCCGAGGGATTCCCGCCGCCCGGCCGTCCCTTTCACCCTGACAGGAGTGTACTCGTTATCCCACTCCCGAGGGATTCCCGCCGTCCGGCCGTCCCTTTCACCCTGACAGGAGTGTACTCGTTATCCCACTCCCGAGGGATTCCCGCCGTCCGGCCGTCCCTTTCACCCTGACAGGAGTGTACTCGTTATCCCACTCCCGAGGGATTCCCGCCGTCCGGCCGTCCCTTTCACCCTGACAGGAGTGTACTCGTTATCCCACTCCCGAGGGATTCCCGCTGCCCGGCCGTCCCTTTCACCCTGACAGGAGTGTACTCGTTATCCCACTCCCGAGGGATTCCCGCCGCCCGGCCGTCCCTTTCACCCTGACAGGAGTGTACTCGTTATCCCACTCCCGAGGGATTCCCGCCGTCCGGCCGTCCCTTTCACCCTGACAGGAGTGTACTCGTTATCCCACTCCCGAGGGATTCCCGCCGTCCGGCCGTCCCTTTCACCCTGACAGGAGTGTACTCGTTATCCCATTCCCGAGGGATTCCCGCCGTCCAGCCGTCCCTTTCACCCTGACAGGAGTGTACTCGTTATCCCATTCCTGAGGGATTCCCGCTGTCCGGCCGTCCCTTTCACCCTGACAGGAGTGTACTCGTTATCCCATTCCCGAGGGATTCCCGCCGCCCGGCCGTCCCTTTCACCCTGACAGGAGTGTACCCGTTATCCCATTCCTGAGGGATTCCCGCCGTCCGGCCGTCCCTTTCACCCTGACAGGAGTGTACCCGTTATCCCATTCCCGAGGGATTCCCGCCGCCCGGCCGTCCCTTTCACCCTGACAGGAGTGTACTCGTTATCCCATTCCCGAGGGATTCCCGCTGCCCGGCCGTCCCTTTCACCCTGACAGGAGTGTACCCGTTATCCCATTCCTGAGGGATTCCCGCTGCCCGGCCGTCCCTTTCACCCTGACAGGAGTGTACCCGTTATCCCATTCCTGAGGGATTCCCGCCGTCCGGCCGTCCCTTTCACCCTGACAGGAGTGTACCCGTTATCCCATTCCCGAGGGATTCCCGCCGCCCGGCCGTCCCTTTCACCCTGACAGGAGCGTACTCGTTATCCCATTCCCGAGGGATTCCCGCTGCCCGGCCGTCCCTTTCACCCTGACAGGAGTGTACTCGTTATCCCATTCCTGAGGGATTCCCGCCGCCCGGCCGTCCCTTTCACCCTGACAGGAGTGTACTCGTTATCCCATTCCCGAGGGATTCCCGCCGTCCGGCCGTCCCTTTCACCCTGACAGGAGTGTACTCCTTATCCCATTCCTGAGGGATTCCCGCTGCCCGGCCGTCCCTTTCACCCTGACAGGAGTGTACCCGTTATCCCATTCCCGAGGGATTCCCGCTGCCCGGCCGTCCCTTTCACCCTGACAGGAGTGTACTCGTTATCCCATTCCTGAGGGATTCCCGCTGCCCGGCCGTCCCTTTCACCCTGACAGGAGTGTACCCGTTATCCCATTCCCGAGGGATTCCCGCCGTCCGGCCGTCCCTTTCACCCTGACAGGAGTGTACCCGTTATCCCATTCCTGAGGGATTCCCGCTGCCCGGCCGTCCCTTTCACCCTGACAGGAGTGTACCCGTTATCCCATTCCCGAGGGATTCCCGCCGTCCGGCCGTCCCTTTCACCCTGACAGGAGTGTACCCGTTATCCCATTCCCGAGGGATTCCCGCCGTCCGGCCGTCCCTTTCACCCTGACAGGAGTGTACCCGTTATCCCAGTCCCGAGGGATTCCCGCCGTCCGGCCGTCCCTTTCACCCTGACAGGAGTGTACTCGTTATCCCAGTCCCGAGGGATTCCCGCCGTCCGGCCGTCCCTTTCACCCTGACAGGAGTGTACTCGTTATCCCAGTCCCGAGGGATTCCCGCCGTCCGGCCGTCCCTTTCACCCTGACAGGAGTGTACTCGTTATCCCATTCCCGAGGGATTCCCGCCGTCCGGCCGTCCCTTTCACCCTGACAGGAGTGTACTCGTTATCCCACTCCCGAGGGATTCCCGCCGCCCGGCCGTCCCTTTCACCCTGACAGGAGTGTACTCGTTATCCCACTCCCGAGGGATTCCCGCCGTCCGGCCGTCCCTTTCACCCTGACAGGAGTGTACTCGTTATCCCACTCCCGAGGGATTCCCGCCGTCCGGCCGTCCCTTTCACCCTGACAGGAGTGTACTCGTTATCCCATTCCCGAGGGATTCCCGCCGTCCGGCCGTCCCTTTCACCCTGACAGGAGTGTACTCGTTATCCCACTCCCGAGGGATTCCCGCCGTCCGGCCGTCCCTTTCACCCTGACAGGAGTGTACTCGTTATCCCACTCCCGAGGGATTCCCGCCGAGCGGCCGTCCCTTTCACCCTGACAGGAGTGTACTCGTTATCCCACTCCCGAGGGATTCCCGCCGCCCGGCCGTCCCTTTCACCCTGACAGGAGTGTACTCGTTATCCCACTCCCGAGGGATTCCCGCCGTCCGGCCGTCCCTTTCACCCTGACAGGAGTGTACTCGTTATCCCACTCCCGAGGGATTCCCGCCGACCGGCCGTCCCTTTCACCCTGACAGGAGTGTACTCGTTATCCCACTCCCGAGGGATTCCCGCCGTCCGGCCGTCCCTTTCACCCTGACAGGAGTGTACTCGTTATCCCACTCCCGAGGGATTCCCGCTGCCCGGCCGTCCCTTTCACCCTGACAGGAGTGTACCCGTTATCCCATTCCTGAGGGATTCCCGCCGTCCGGCCGTCCCTTTCACCCTGACAGGAGCGTACTCGTTATCCCATTCCCGAGGGATTCCCGCCGTCCGGCCGTCCCTTTCACCCTGACAGGAGTGTACTCGTTATCCCACTCCCGAGGGATTCCCGCCGTCCGGCCGTCCCTTTCACCCTGACAGGAGTGTACACGTTATCCCATTCCCGAGGGATTCCCGCCGTCCGGCCGTCCCTTTCACCCTGACAGGAGTGTACTCGTTATCCCAGTCCCGAGGGATTCCCGCCGTCCGGCCGTCCCTTTCACCCTGACAGGAGTGTACTCGTTATCCCACTCCCGAGGGATTCCCGCCGCCCGGCCGTCCCTTTCACCCTGACAGGAGTGTACTCGTTATCCCACTCCCGAGGGATTCCCGCCGCCCGGCCGTCCCTTTCACCCTGACAGGAGTGTACTCGTTATCCCACTCCCGAGGGATTCCCGCCGTCCGGCCGTCCCTTTCACCCTGACAGGAGTGTACTCGTTATCCCACTCCCGAGGGATTCCCGCCGTCCGGCCGTCCCTTTCACCCTGACAGGAGTGTACTCGTTATCCCACTCCCGAGGGATTCCCGCCGTCCGGCCGTCCCTTTCACCCTGACAGGAGTGTACTCGTTATCCCACTCCCGAGGGATTCCCGCCGTCCGGCCGTCCCTTTCACCCTGACAGGAGTGTACTCGTTATCCCACTCCCGAGGGATTCCCGCCGTCCGGCCGTCCCTTTCACCCTGACAGGAGTGTACTCGTTATCCCACTCCCGAGGGATTCCCGCTGCCCGGCCGTCCCTTTCACCCTGACAGGAGTGTACCCGTTATCCCATTCCTGAGGGATTCCCGCCGTCCGGCCGTCCCTTTCACCCTGACAGGAGTGTACTCGTTATCCCATTCCTGAGGGATTCCCGCTGTCCGGCCGTCCCTTTCACCCTGACAGGAGTGTACTCGTTATCCCATTCCCGAGGGATTCCCGCCGCCCGGCCGTCCCTTTCACCCTGACAGGAGTGTACCCGTTATCCCATTCCTGAGGGATTCCCGCCGTCCGGCCGTCCCTTTCACCCTGACAGGAGTGTACCCGTTATCCCATTCCCGAGGGATTCCCGCCGCCCGGCCGTCCCTTTCACCCTGACAGGAGTGTACTCGTTATCCCATTCCCGAGGGATTCCCGCTGCCCGGCCGTCCCTTTCACCCTGACAGGAGTGTACCCGTTATCCCATTCCTGAGGGATTCCCGCTGCCCGGCCGTCCCTTTCACCCTGACAGGAGTGTACCCGTTATCCCATTCCTGAGGGATTCCCGCCGTCCGGCCGTCCCTTTCACCCTGACAGGAGTGTACCCGTTATCCCATTCCTGAGGGATTCCCGCTGTCCGGCCGTCCCTTTCACCCTGACAGGAGTGTACCCGTTATCCCATTCCCGAGGGATTCCCGCCGTCCGGCCGTCCCTTTCACCCTGACAGGAGTGTACTCGTTATCCCATTCCTGAGGGATTCCCGCCGTCCGGCCGTCCCTTTCACCCTGACAGGAGTGTACTCGTTATCCCATTCCCGAGGGATTCCCGCCGTCCGGCCGTCCCTTTCACCCTGACAGGAGTGTACCCGTTATCCCATTCCCGAGGGATTCCCGCCGTCCGGCCGTCCCTTTCACCCTGACAGGAGTGTACCCGTTATCCCATTCCCGAGGGATTCCCGCCGTCCGGCCGTCCCTTTCACCCTGACAGGAGTGTACCCGTTATCCCATTCCCGAGGGATTCCCGCCGCCCGGCCGTCCCTTTCACCCTGACAGGAGTGTACCCGTTATCCCATTCCCGAGGGATTCCCGCCGTCCGGCCGTCCCTTTCACCCTGACAGGAGTGTACTCGTTATCCCATTCCCGAGGGATTCCCGCCGTCCGGCCGTCCCTTTCACCCTGACAGGAGTGTACTCGTTATCCCAGTCCCGAGGGATTCCCGCCGTCCGGCCGTCCCTTTCACCCTGACAGGAGTGTACTCGTTATCCCATTCCCGAGGGATTCCCGCCGTCCGGCCGTCCCTTTCACCCTGACAGGAGTGTACTCGTTATCCCACTCCCGAGGGATTCCCGCCGCCCGGCCGTCCCTTTCACCCTGACAGGAGTGTACTCGTTATCCCACTCCCGAGGGATTCCCGCCGTCCGGCCGTCCCTTTCACCCTGACAGGAGTGTACTCGTTATCCCACTCCCGAGGGATTCCCGCCGTCCGGCCGTCCCTTTCACCCTGACAGGAGTGTACTCGTTATCCCATTCCCGAGGGATTCCCGCCGTCCGGCCGTCCCTTTCACCCTGACAGGAGAGTACTCGTTATCCCAGTCCCGAGGGATTCCCGCCGTCCGGCCGTCCCTTTCACCCTGACAGGAGTGTACTCGTTATCCCACTCCCGAGGGATTCCCGCCGTCCGGCCGTCCCTTTCACCCTGACAGGAGTGTACTCGTTATCCCATTCCCGAGGGATTCCCGCCGCCCGGCCGTCCCTTTCACCCTGACAGGAGTGTACCCGTTATCCCATTCCCGAGGGATTCCCGCCGT
This sequence comes from Hemiscyllium ocellatum, assembly GCF_020745735.1. Taxonomy (NCBI): domain Eukaryota; kingdom Metazoa; phylum Chordata; class Chondrichthyes; order Orectolobiformes; family Hemiscylliidae; genus Hemiscyllium; species Hemiscyllium ocellatum. Next base: position 1,937,744 of record NC_083403.1, on the reverse strand, counting down.
CCGGCCGTCCCTTTCACCCTGACAGGAGTGTACTCGTTATCCCATTCCCGAGGGATTCCCGCCGTCCGGCCGTCCCTTTCACCCTGACAGGAGTGTACTCGTTATCCCATTCCCGAGGGATTCCCGCCGTCCGGCCGTCCCTTTCACCCTGACAGGAGTGTACTCGTTATCCCATTCCCGAGGGATTCCCGCCGTCCGGCCGTCCCTTTCACCCTGACAGGAGTGTACTCGTTATCCCATTCCCGAGGGATTCCCGCCGTCCGGCCGTCCCTTTCACCCTGACAGGAGTGTACTCGTTATCCCATTCCCGAGGGATTCCCGCCGTCCGGCCGTCCCTTTCACCCTGACAGGAGTGTACTCGTTATCCCACTCCCGAGGGATTCCCGCCGTCCGGCCGTCCCTTTCACCCTGACAGGAGTGTACTCGTTATCCCACTCCCGAGGGATTCCCGCCGTCCGGCCGTCCCTTTCACCCTGACAGGAGTGTACTCGTTATCCCACTCCCGAGGGATTCCCGCCGTCCGGCCGTCCCTTTCACCCTGACAGGAGTGTACTCGTTATCCCAGTCCCGAGGGATTCCCGCCGTCCGGCCGTCCCTTTCACCCTGACAGGAGTGTACTCGTTATCCCAGTCCCGAGGGATTCCCGCCGCCCGGCCGTCCCTTTCACCCTGACAGGAGTGTACCCGTTATCCCATTCCTGAGGGATTCCCGCCGTCCGGCCGTCCCTTTCACCCTGACAGGAGTGTACTCGTTATCCCATTCCCGAGGGATTCCCGCCGTCCGGCCGTCCCTTTCACCCTGACAGGAGTGTACTCGTTATCCCATTCCCGAGGGATTCCCGCCGTCCGGCCGTCCCTTTCACCCTGACAGGAGTGTACTCGTTATCCCACTCCCGAGGGATTCCCGCCGTCCGGCCGTCCCTTTCACCCTGACAGGAGTGTACTCGTTATCCCACTCCCGAGGGATTCCCGCCGTCCGGCCGTCCCTTTCACCCTGACAGGAGTGTACTCGTTATCCCACTCCCGAGGGATTCCCGCCGCCCGGCCGTCCCTTTCACCCTGACAGGAGTGTACCCGTTATCCCATTCCTGAGGGATTCCCGCCGTCCGGCCGTCCCTTTCACCCTGACAGGAGCGTACTCGTTATCCCATTCCCGAGGGATTTCCGCCGTCCAGCCGTCCCTTTCACCCTGACAGGAGTGTACTCGTTATCCCACTCCCGAGGGATTCCCGCCGTCCGGCCGTCCCTTTCACCCTGACAGGAGTGTACTCGTTATCCCATTCCCGAGGGATTCCCGCCGTCCGGCCGTCCCTTTCACCCTGACAGGAGTGTACTCGTTATCCCACTCCCGAGGGATTCCCGCCGCCCGGCCGTCCCTTTCACCCTGACAGGAGTGTACTCGTTATCCCACTCCCGAGGGATTCCCGCCGCCCGGCCGTCCCTTTCACCCTGACAGGAGTGTACTCGTTATCCCACTCCCGAGGGATTCCCGCCGTCCGGCCGTCCCTTTCACCCTGACAGGAGTGTACCCGTTATCCCACTCCCGAGGGATTCCCGCCGTCCGGCCGTCCCTTTCACCCTGACAGGAGTGTACCCGTTATCCCATTCCCGAGGGATTCCCGCCGCCCGGCCGTCCCTTTCACCCTGACAGGAGTGTACTCGTTATCCCATTCCCGAGGGATTCCCGCTGCCCGGCCGTCCCTTTCACCCTGACAGGAGTGTACCCGTTATCCCATTCCTGAGGGATTCCCGCTGCCCGGCCGTCCCTTTCACCCTGACAGGAGTGTACCCGTTATCCCATTCCTGAGGGATTCCCGCCGTCCGGCCGTCGCTTTCACCCTGACAGGAGTGTACCCGTTATCCCATTCCTGAGGGATTCCCGCTGTCCGGCCGTCCCTTTCACCCTGACAGGAGTGTACCCGTTATCCCATTCCCGAGGGATTCCCGCCGTCCGGCCGTCCCTTTCACCCTGACAGGAGTGTACTCGTAATCCCATTCCTGAGGGATTCCCGCCGTCCGGCCGTCCCTTTCACCCTGACAGGAGCGTACTCGTTATCCCATTCCCGAGGGATTCCCGCCGTCCGGCCGTCCCTTTCACCCTGACAGGAGTGTACCCGTTATCCCATTCCCGAGGGATTCCCGCCGCCCGGCCGTCCCTTTCACCCTGACAGGAGCGTACTCGTTATCCCATTCCCGAGGGATTCCCGCCGTCCGGCCGTCCCTTTCACCCTGACAGGAGTGTACCCGTTATCCCATTCCCGAGGGATTCCCGCCGCCCGGCCGTCCCTTTCACCCTGACAGGAGTGTACCCGTTATCCCATTCCCGAGGGATTCCCGCCGTCCGGCCGTCCCTTTCACCCTGACAGGAGTGTACTCGTTATCCCAGTCCCGAGGGATTCCCGCCGTCCGGCCGTCCCTTTCACCCTGACAGGAGTGTACTCGTTATCCCAGTCCCGAGGGATTCCCGCCGTCCGGCCGTCCCTTTCACCCTGACAGGAGTGTACTCGTTATCCCATTCCCGAGGGATTCCCGCCGTCCGGCCGTCCCTTTCACCCTGACAGGAGTGTACTCGTTATCCCACTCCCGAGGGATTCCCGCCGCCCGGCCGTCCCTTTCACCCTGACAGGAGTGTACTCGTTATCCCACTCCCGAGGGATTCCCGCCGTCCGGCCGTCCCTTTCACCCTGACAGGAGTGTACTCGTTATCCCACTCCCGAGGGATTCCCGCCGTCCGGCCGTCCCTTTCACCCTGACAGGAGTGTACTCGTTATCCCATTCCCGAGGGATTCCCGCCGTCCGGCCGTCCCTTTCACCCTGACAGGAGTGTACTCGTTATCCCAGTCCCGAGGGATTCCCGCCGTCCGGCCGTCCCTTTCACCCTGACAGGAGTGTACTCGTTATCCCACTCCCGAGGGATTCCCGCCGTCCGGCCGTCCCTTTCACCCTGACAGGAGTGTACACGTTATCCCACTCCCGAGGGATTCCCGCCGCCCGGCCGTCCCTTTCACCCTGACAGGAGTGTACTCGTTATCCCACTCCCGAGGGATTCCCGCCGTCCGGCCGTCCCTTTCACCCTGACAGGAGTGTACTCGTTATCCCACTCCCGAGGGATTCCCGCCGTCCGGCCGTCCCTTTCACCCTGACAGGAGTGTACTCGTTATCCCACTCCCGAGGGATTCCCGCCGTCCGGCCGTCCCTTTCACCCTGACAGGAGTGTACTCGTTATCCCACTCCCGAGGGATTCCCGCCGTCCGGCCGTCCCTTTCACCCTGACAGGAGTGTACTCGTTATCCCACTCCCGAGGGATTCCCGCCGCCCGGCCGTCCCTTTCACCCTGACAGGAGTGTACTCGTTATCCCATTCCCGAGGGATTCCGGCCGCCCGGCCGTCCCTTTCACCCTGACAGGAGTGTACCCGTTATCCCATTCCTGAGGGATTCCCGCCGTCCGGCCGTCCCTTTCACCCTGACAGGAGTGTACCCGTTATCCCATTCCCGAGGGATTCCCGCCGCCCGGCCGTCCCTTTCACCCTGACAGGAGTGTACCCGTTATCCCACTCCCGAGGGATTCCCGCCGCCCGGCCGTCCCTTTCACCCTGACAGGAGTGTACTCGTTATCCCACTCCCGAGGGATTCCCGCCGCCCGGCCGTCCCTTTCACCCTGACAGGAGTGTACTCGTTATCCCACTCCCGAGGGATTCCCGCCGTCCGGCCGTCCCTTTCACCCTGACAGGAGTGTACTCGTTATCCCACTCCCGAGGGATTCCCGCCGTCCGGCCGTCCCTTTCACCCTGACAGGAGTGTACTCGTTATCCCACTCCCGAGGGATTCCCGCCGTCCGGCCGTCCCTTTCACCCTGACAGGAGTGTACTCGTTATCCCACTCCCGAGGGATTCCCGCCGCCCGGCCGTCCCTTTCACCCTGACAGGAGTGTACTCGTTATCCCACTCCCGAGGGATTCCCGCCGCCCGGCCGTCCCTTTCACCCTGACAGGAGTGTACTCGTTATCCCACTCCCGAGGGATTCCCGCCGTCCGGCCGTCCCTTTCACCCTGACAGGAGTGTACTCGTTATCCCACTCCCGAGGGATTCCCGCCGTCCGGCCGTCCCTTTCACCCTGACAGGAGTGTACTCGTTATCCCACTCCCGAGGGATTCCCGCCGTCCGGCCGTCCCTTTCACCCTGACAGGAGTGTACTCGTTATCCCAGTCCCGAGGGATTCCCGCCGTCCGGCCGTCCCTTTCACCCTGACAGGAGTGTACTCGTTATCCCACTCCCGAGGGATTCCCGCCGTCCGGCCGTCCCTTTCACCCTGACAGGAGTGTACTCGTTATCCCACTCCCGAGGGATTCCCGCCGCCCGGCCGTCCCTTTCACCCTGACAGGAGTGTACTCGTTATCCCACTCCCGAGGGATTCCCGCCGCCCGGCCGTCCCTTTCACCCTGACAGGAGTGTACTCGTTATCCCACTCCCGAGGGATTCCCGCCGTCCGGCCGTCCCTTTCACCCTGACAGGAGTGTACTCGTTATCCCACTCCCGAGGGATTCCCGCCGTCCGGCCGTCCCTTTCACCCTGACAGGAGTGTACTCGTTATCCCACTCCCGAGGGATTCCCGCCGTCCGGCCGTCCCTTTCACCCTGACAGGAGTGTACTCGTTATCCCACTCCCGAGGGATTCCCGCTGCCCGGCCGTCCCTTTCACCCTGACAGGAGTGTACCCGTTATCCCATTCCTGAGGGATTCCCGCCGTCCGGCCGTCCCTTTCACCCTGACAGGAGCGTACTCGTTATCCCATTCCCGAGGGATTCCCGCCGTCCAGCCGTCCCTTTCACCCTGACAGGAGTGTACTCGTTATCCCATTCCTGAGGGATTCCCGCTGTCCGGCCGTCCCTTTCACCCTGACAGGAGTGTACTCGTTATCCCATTCCCGAGGGATTCCGGCCGCCCGGCCGTCCCTTTCACCCTGACAGGAGTGTACCCGTTATCCCATTCCTGAGGGATTCCCGCCGTCCGGCCGTCCCTTTCACCCTGACAGGAGTGTACCCGTTATCCCATTCCCGAGGGATTCCCGCCGCCCGGCCGTCCCTTTCACCCTGACAGGAGTGTACTCGTTATCCCATTCCCGAGGGATTCCCGCTGCCCGGCCGTCCCTTTCACCCTGACAGGAGTGTACCCGTTATCCCATTCCTGAGGGATTCCCGCTGCCCGGCCGTCCCTTTCACCCTGACAGGAGTGTACCCGTTATCCCATTCCTGAGGGATTCCCGCCGTCCGGCCGTCCCTTTCACCCTGACAGGAGTGTACCCGTTATCCCATTCCCGAGGGATTCCCGCCGCCCGGCCGTCCCTTTCACCCTGACAGGAGCGTACTCGTTATCCCATTCCCGAGGGATTCCCGCTGCCCGGCCGTCCCTTTCACCCTGACAGGAGTGTACTCGTTATCCCATTCCTGAGGGATTCCCGCCGCCCGGCCGTCCCTTTCACCCTGACAGGAGTGTACTCGTTATCCCATTCCCGAGGGATTCCCGCCGTCCGGCCGTCCCTTTCACCCTGACAGGAGTGTACTCCTTATCCCATTCCTGAGGGATTCCCGCTGCCCGGCCGTCCCTTTCACCCTGACAGGAGTGTACCCATTATCCCATTCCCGAGGGATTCCCGCTGCCCGGCCGTCCCTTTCACCCTGACAGGAGTGTACTCGTTATCCCATTCCTGAGGGATTCCCGCTGCCCGGCCGTCCCTTTCACCCTGACAGGAGTGTACCCGTTATCCCATTCCAGAGGGATTCCCGCCGTCCGGCCGTCCCTTTCACCCTGACAGGAGTGTACCCGTTATCCCATTCCTGAGGGATTCCCGCTGCCCGGCCGTCCCTTTCACCCTGACAGGAGTGTACCCGTTATCCCATTCCCGAGGGATTCCCGCCGTCCGGCCGTCCCTTTCACCCTGACAGGAGTGTACCCGTTATCCCATTCCCGAGGGATTCCCGCTGCCCGGCCGTCCCTTTCACCCTGACAGGTGTACCCGTTATCCCATTCCTGAGGGATTCCCGCTGCCCGGCCGTCCCTTTCATCCTGACAGGAGTGTGCCCGTTATCCCATTCCCGAGGGATTCCCGCTGCCCGGCCGTCCCTTTCACCCTGACAGGAGTGTACTCGTTATCCCATTCCTGAGGGATTCCCGCTGCCCGGCCGTCCCTTTCACCCTGACAGGAGTGTACCCGTTATCCCATTCCCGAGGGATTCCCGCCGTCCGGCAGTCCCTTTCACCCTGACAGGAGTGTACTCGTTATCCCACTCCCGAGGGATTCCCGCCGTCCGGCCGTCCCTTTCACCCTGACAGGAGTGTACTCGTTATCCCACTCCCGAGGGATTCCCGCCGTCCGGCCGTCCCTTTCACCCTGACAGGAGTGTACTCGTTATCCCACTCCCGAGGGATTCCCGCCGTCCGGCCGTCCCTTTCACCCTGACAGGAGTGTACTCGTTATCCCAGTCCCGAGGGATTCCCGTCGTCCGGCCGTCCCTTTCACCCTGACAGGAGTGTACTCGTTATCCCAGTCCCGAGGGATTCCCGCCGCCCGGCCGTCCCTTTCACCCTGACAGGAGTGTACCCGTTATCCCATTCCCGAGGGATTCCCGCCGTCCGGCCGTCCCTTTCACCCTGACAGGAGTGTACTCGTTATCCCATTCCCGAGGGATTCCCGCCGTCCGGCCGTCCCTTTCACCCTGACAGGAGTGTACTCGTTATCCCATTCCTGAGGGATTCCCGCTGTCCGGCCGTCCCTTTCACCCTGACAGGAGTGTACTCGTTATCCCACTCCCGAGGGATTCCCGCCGTCCGGCCGTCCCTTTCACCCTGACAGGAGTGTACTCGTTATCCCACTCCCGAGGGATTCCCGCCGTCCGGCCGTCCCTTTCACCCTGACAGGAGTGTACTCGTTATCCCACTCCCGAGGGATTCCCGCCGCCCGGCCGTCCCTTTCACCCTGACAGGAGTGTACCCGTTATCCCATTCCTGAGGGATTCCCGCCGTCCGGCCGTCCCTTTCACCCTGACAGGAGCGTACTCGTTATCCCATTCCCGAGGGATTTCCGCCGTCCAGCCGTCCCTTTCACCCTGACAGGAGTGTACTCGTTATCCCACTCCCGAGGGATTCCCGCCGTCCGGCCGTCCCTTTCACCCTGACAGGAGTGTACTCGTTATCCCATTCCCGAGGGATTCCCGCCGTCCGGCCGTCCCTTTCACCCTGACAGGAGTGTACTCGTTATCCCACTCCCGAGGGATTCCCGCCGCCCGGCCGTCCCTTTCACCCTGACAGGAGTGTACTCGTTATCCCACTCCCGAGGGATTCCCGCCGCCCGGCCGTCCCTTTCACCCTGACAGGAGTGTACTCGTTATCCCACTCCCGAGGGATTCCCGCCGTCCGGCCGTCCCTTTCACCCTGACAGGAGTGTACCCGTTATCCCACTCCCGAGGGATTCCCGCCGTCCGGCCGTCCCTTTCACCCTGACAGGAGTGTACCCGTTATCCCATTCCCGAGGGATTCCCGCCGCCCGGCCGTCCCTTTCACCCTGACAGGAGTGTACTCGTTATCCCATTCCCGAGGGATTCCCGCTGCCCGGCCGTCCCTTTCACCCTGACAGGAGTGTACCCGTTATCCCATTCCTGAGGGATTCCCGCTGCCCGGCCGTCCCTTTCACCCTGACAGGAGTGTACCCGTTATCCCATTCCTGAGGGATTCCCGCCGTCCGGCCGTCGCTTTCACCCTGACAGGAGTGTACCCGTTATCCCATTCCTGAGGGATTCCCGCTGTCCGGCCGTCCCTTTCACCCTGACAGGAGTGTACCCGTTATCCCATTCCCGAGGGATTCCCGCCGTCCGGCCGTCCCTTTCACCCTGACAGGAGTGTACTCGTTATCCCATTCCTGAGGGATTCCCGCCGTCCGGCCGTCCCTTTCACCCTGACAGGAGTGTACTCGTTATCCCATTCCCGAGGGATTCCCGCCGTCCGGCCGTCCCTTTCACCCTGACAGGAGTGTACCCGTTATCCCATTCCCGAGGGATTCCCGCCGCCCGGCCGTCCCTTTCACCCTGACAGGAGTGTACTCGTTATCCCATTCCCGAGGGATTCCCGCCGTCCGGCCGTCCCTTTCACCCTGACAGGAGTGTACCCGTTATCCCATTCCCGAGGGATTCCCGCCGCCCGGCCGTCCCTTTCACCCTGACAGGAGTGTACCCGTTATCCCATTCCCGAGGGATTCCCGCCGTCCGGCCGTCCCTTTCACCCTGACAGGAGTGTACTCGTTATCCCAGTCCCGAGGGATTCCCGCCGTCCGGCCGTCCCTTTCACCCTGACAGGAGTGTACTCGTTATCCCAGTCCCGAGGGATTCCCGCCGTCCGGCCGTCCCTTTCACCCTGACAGGAGTGTACTCGTTATCCCATTCCCGAGGGATTCCCGCCGTCCGGCCGTCCCTTTCACCCTGACAGGAGTGTACTCGTTATCCCACTCCCGAGGGATTCCCGCCGCCCGGCCGTCCCTTTCACCCTGACAGGAGTGTACTCGTTATCCCACTCCCGAGGGATTCCCGCCGTCCGGCCGTCCCTTTCACCCTGACAGGAGTGTACTCGTTATCCCACTCCCGAGGGATTCCCGCCGTCCGGCCGTCCCTTTCACCCTGACAGGAGTGTACTCGTTATCCCATTCCCGAGGGATTCCCGCCGTCCGGCCGTCCCTTTCACCCTGACAGGAGTGTACTCGTTATCCCATTCCCGAGGGATTCCCGCCGTCCGGCCGTCCCTTTCACCCTGACAGGAGTGTACTCGTTATCCCACTCCCGAGGGATTCCCGCCGTCCGGCCGTCCCTTTCACCCTGACAGGAGTGTACACGTTATCCCACTCCCGAGGGATTCCCGCCGCCCGGCCGTCCCTTTCACCCTGACAGGAGTGTACTCGTTATCCCACTCCCGAGGGATTCCCGCCGTCCGGCCGTCCCTTTCACCCTGACAGGAGTGTACTCGTTATCCCACTCCCGAGGGATTCCCGCCGTCCGGCCGTCCCTTTCACCCTGACAGGAGTGTACTCGTTATCCCACTCCCGAGGGATTCCCGCCGTCCGGCCGTCCCTTTCACCCTGACAGGAGTGTACTCGTTATCCCACTCCCGAGGGATTCCCGCCGCCCGGCCGTCCCTTTCACCCTGACAGGAGTGTACTCGTTATCCCACTCCCGAGGGATTCCCGCCGCCCGGCCGTCCCTTTCACCCTGACAGGAGTGTACTCGTTATCCCATTCCCGAGGGATTCCCGCCGCCCGGCCGTCCCTTTCACCCTGACAGGAGTGTACCCGTTATCCCATTCCTGAGGGATTCCCGCCGTCCGGCCGTCCCTTTCACCCTGACAGGAGTGTACCCGTTATCCCATTCCCGAGGGATTCCCGCCGCCCGGCCGTCCCTTTCACCCTGACAGGAGTGTACCCGTTATCCCACTCCCGAGGGATTCCCGCCGCCCGGCCGTCCCTTTCACCCTGACAGGAGTGTACTCGTTATCCCACTCCCGAGGGATTCCCGCCGCCCGGCCGTCCCTTTCACCCTGACAGGAGTGTACTCGTTATCCCACTCCCGAGGGATTCCCGCCGTCCGGCCGTCCCTTTCACCCTGACAGGAGTGTACTCGTTATCCCACTCCCGAGGGATTCCCGCCGTCCGGCCGTCCCTTTCACCCTGACAGGAGTGTACTCGTTATCCCACTCCCGAGGGATTCCCGCCGTCCGGCCGTCCCTTTCACCCTGACAGGAGTGTACTCGTTATCCCACTCCCGAGGGATTCCCGCCGCCCGGCCGTCCCTTTCACCCTGACAGGAGTGTACTCGTTATCCCACTCCCGAGGGATTCCCGCCGCCCGGCCGTCCCTTTCACCCTGACAGGAGTGTACTCGTTATCCCACTCCCGAGGGATTCCCGCCGTCCGGCCGTCCCTTTCACCCTGACAGGAGTGTACTCGTTATCCCACTCCCGAGGGATTCCCGCCGTCCGGCCGTCCCTTTCACCCTGACAGGAGTGTACTCGTTATCCCACTCCCGAGGGATTCCCGCCGTCCGGCCGTCCCTTTCACCCTGACAGGAGTGTACTCGTTATCCCAGTCCCGAGGGATTCCCGCCGTCCGGCCGTCCCTTTCACCCTGACAGGAGTGTACTCGTTATCCCACTCCCGAGGGATTCCCGCCGTCCGGCCGTCCCTTTCACCCTGACAGGAGTGTACTCGTTATCCCACTCCCGAGGGATTCCCGCCGCCCGGCCGTCCCTTTCACCCTGACAGGAGTGTACTCGTTATCCCACTCCCGAGGGATTCCCGCCGCCCGGCCGTCCCTTTCACCCTGACAGGAGTGTACTCGTTATCCCACTCCCGAGGGATTCCCGCCGTCCGGCCGTCCCTTTCACCCTGACAGGAGTGTACTCGTTATCCCACTCCCGAGGGATTCCCGCCGTCCGGCCGTCCCTTTCACCCTGACAGGAGTGTACTCGTTATCCCACTCCCGAGGGATTCCCGCCGTCCGGCCGTCCCTTTCACCCTGACAGGAGTGTACTCGTTATCCCACTCCCGAGGGATTCCCGCTGCCCGGCCGTCCCTTTCACCCTGACAGGAGTGTACCCGTTATCCCATTCCTGAGGGATTCCCGCCGTCCGGCCGTCCCTTTCACCCTGACAGGAGTGTACTCGTTATCCCATTCCCGAGGGATTCCCGCCGTCCAGCCGTCCCTTTCACCCTGACAGGAGTGTACTCGTTATCCCATTCCTGAGGGATTCCCGCTGTCCGGCCGTCCCTTTCACCCTGACAGGAGTGTACTCGTTATCCCATTCCCGAGGGATTCCGGCCGCCCGGCCGTCCCTTTCACCCTGACAGGAGTGTACCCGTTATCCCATTCCTGAGGGATTCCCGCCGTCCGGCCGTCCCTTTCACCCTGACAGGAGTGTACCCGTTATCCCATTCCCGAGGGATTCCCGCCGCCCGGCCGTCCCTTTCACCCTGACAGGAGTGTACTCGTTATCCCATTCCCGAGGGATTCCCGCTGCCCGGCCGTCCCTTTCACCCTGACAGGAGTGTACCCGTTATCCCATTCCAGAGGGATTCCCGCTGCCCGGCCGTCCCTTTCACCCTGACAGGAGTGTACCCGTTATCCCATTCCTGAGGGATTCCCGCCGTCCGGCCGTCCCTTTCACCCTGACAGGAGTGTACCCGTTATCCCATTCCCGAGGGATTCCCGCCGCCCGGCCGTCCCTTTCACCCTGACAGGAGTGTACTCGTTATCCCATTCCCGAGGGATTCCCGCTGCCCGGCCGTCCCTTTCACCCTGACAGGAGTGTACTCGTTATCCCATTCCTGAGGGATTCCCGCCGCCCGGCCGTCCCTTTCACCCTGACAGGAGTGTACTCGTTATCCCATTCCCGAGGGATTCCCGCCGTCCGGCCGTCCCTTTCACCCTGACAGGAGTGTACTCCTTATCCCATTCCTGAGGGATTCCCGCTGCCCGGCCGTCCCTTTCACCCTGACAGGAGTGTACCCGTTATCCCATTCCCGAGGGATTCCCGCTGCCCGGCCGTCCCTTTCACCCTGACAGGAGTGTACTCGTTATCCCATTCCTGAGGGATTCCCGCTGCCCGGCCGTCCCTTTCACCCTGACAGGAGTGTACCCGTTATCCCATTCCCGAGGGATTCCCGCCGTCCGGCCGTCCCTTTCACCCTGACAGGAGTGTACCCGTTATCCCATTCCTGAGGGATTCCCGCTGCCCGGCCGTCCCTTTCACCCTGACAGGAGTGTACCCGTTATCCCATTCCCGAGGGATTCCCGCCGTCCGGCCGTCCCTTTCACCCTGACAGGAGTGTACCCGTTATCCCATTCCCGAGGGATTCCCGCTGCCCGGCCGTCCCTTTCACCCTGACAGGTGTACCCGTTATCCCATTCCTGAGGGATTCCCGCTGCCCGGCCGTCCCTTTCATCCTGACAGGAGTGTACCCGTTATCCCATTCCCGAGGGATTCCCGCTGCCCGGCCGTCCCTTTCACCCTGACAGGAGTGTACTCGTTATCCCATTCCTGAGGGATTCCCGCTGCCCGGCCGTCCCTTTCACCCTGACAGGAGTGTACCCGTTATCCCATTCCCGAGGGATTCCCGCCGTCCGGCCGTCCCTTTCACCCTGACAGGAGTGTACCCGTTATCCCATTCCTGAGGGATTCCCGCTGCCCGGCCGTCCCTTTCACCCTGACAGGAGTGTACCCGTTATCCCATTCCTGAGGGATTCCCGCCGTCCGGCCGTCCCTTTCACCCTGACAGGAGTGTACCCGTTATCCCATTCCTGAGGGATTCCCGCTGTCCGGCCGTCCCTTTCACCCTGACAGGAGTGTACCCGTTATCCCATTCCCGAGGGATTCCCGCTGCCCGGCCGTCCCTTTCACCCTGACAGGAGTGTACCCGTTATCCCATTCCTGAGGGATTCCCGCTGCCCGGCCGTCCCTTTCACCCTGACAGGAGTGTACCCGTTATCCCATTCCCGAGGGATTCCCGCCGTCCGGCCGTCCCTTTCACCCTGACAGGAGTGTACCCGTTATCCCATTCCCGAGGGATTCCCGCTGCCCGGCCGTCCCTTTCACCCTGACAGGTGTACCCGTTATCCCATTCCTGAGGGATTCCCGCTGCCCGGCCGTCCCTTTCACCCTGACAGGAGTGTACCCGTTATCCCATTCCCGAGGGATTCCCGCTGCCCGGCCGTCCCTTTCACCCTGACAGGAGTGTACTCGTTATCCCATTCCTGAGGGATTCCCGCTGCCCGGCCGTCCCTTTCACCCTGACAGGAGTGTACCCGTTATCCCATTCCCGAGGGATTCCCGCCGTCCGGCCGTCCCTTTCACCCTGACAGGAGCGTACCCGTTATCCCATTCCCGAGGGATTCCCGCCGTCCGGCCGTCCCTTTCACCCTGACAGGAGTGTACCCGTTATCCCATTCCCGAGGGATTCCCGCCGCCCGGCCGTCCCTTTCACCCTGACAGGAGTGTACCCGTTATCCCAGTCCCGAGGGATTCCCGCCGTCCGGCCGTCCCTTTCACCCTGACAGGAGTGTACTCGTTATCCCAGTCCCGAGGGATTCCCGCCGTCCGGCCGTCCCTTTCACCCTGACAGGAGTGTACTCGTTATCCCAGTCCCGAGGGATTCCCGCCGTCCGGCCGTCCCTTTCACCCTGACAGGAGTGTACTCGTTATCCCATTCCCGAGGGATTCCCGCCGTCCGGCCGTCCCTTTCACCCTGACAGGAGTGTACTCGTTATCCCACTCCCGAGGGATTCCCGCCGCCCGGCCGTCCCTTTCACCCTGACAGGAGTGTACTCGTTATCCCACTCCCGAGGGATTCCCGCCGTCCGGCCGTCCCTTTCACCCTGACAGGAGTGTACTCGTTATCCCACTCCCGAGGGATTCCCGCCGTCCGGCCGTCCCTTTCACCCTGACAGGAGTGTACTCGTTATCCCATTCCCGAGGGATTCCCGCCGTCCGGCCGTCCCTTTCACCCTGACAGGAGTGTACTCGTTATCCCAGTCCCGAGGGATTCCCGCCGTCCGGCCGTCCCTTTCACCCTGACAGGAGTGTACTCGTTATCCCACTCCCGAGGGATTCCCGCCGTCCGGCCGTCCCTTTCACCCTGACAGGAGTGTACTCGTTATCCCACTCCCGAGGGATTCCCGCCGCCCGGCCGTCCCTTTCACCCTGACAGGAGTGTACTCGTTATCCCACTCCCGAGGGATTCCCGCCGTCCGGCCGTCCCTTTCACCCTGACAGGAGTGTACTCGTTATCCCACTCCCGAGGGATTCCCGCCGTCCGGCCGTCCCTTTCACCCTGACAGGAGTGTACTCGTTATCCCACTCCCGAGGGATTCCCGCCGTCCGGCCGTCCCTTTCACCCTGACAGGAGTGTACTCGTTATCCCACTCCCGAGGGATTCCCGCTGCCCGGCCGTCCCTTTCACCCTGACAGGAGTGTACCCGTTATCCCATTCCTGAGGGATTCCCGCCGTCCGGCCGTCCCTTTCACCCTGACAGGAGTGTACTCGTTATCCCATTCCCGAGGGATTCCCGCCGCCCGGCCGTCCCTTTCACCCTGACAGGAGTGTACTCGTTATCCCATTCCTGAGGGATTCCCGCTGTCCGGCCGTCCCTTTCACCCTGACAGGAGTGTACTCGTTATCCCATTCCCGAGGGATTCCCGCCGCCCGGCCGTCCCTTTCACCCTGACAGGAGTGTACCCGTTATCCCATTCCTGAGGGATTCCCGCCGTCCGGCCGTCCCTTTCACCCTGACAGGAGTGTACCCGTTATCCCATTCCCGAGGGATTCCCGCCGCCCGGCCGTCCCTTTCACCCTGACAGGAGTGTACTCGTTATCCCATTCCCGAGGGATTCCCGCTGCCCGGCCGTCCCTTTCACCCTGACAGGAGTGTACCCGTTATCCCATTCCTGAGGGATTCCCGCTGCCCGGCCGTCCCTTTCACCCTGACAGGAGTGTACCCGTTATCCCATTCCAGAGGGATTCCCGCCGTCCGGCCGTCGCTTTCACCCTGACAGGAGTGTACCCGTTATCCCATTCCTGAGGGATTCCCGCTGTCCGGCCGTCCCTTTCACCCTGACAGGAGTGTACCCGTTATCCCATTCCCGAGGGATTCCCGCCGTCCGGCCGTCCCTTTCACCCTGACAGGAGTGTACTCGTAATCCCATTCCTGAGGGATTCCCGCCGTCCGGCCGTCCCTTTCACCCTGACAGGAGCGTACTCGTTATCCCATTCCCGAGGGATTCCCGCCGTCCGGCCGTCCCTTTCACCCTGACAGGAGCGTACCCGTTATCCCATTCCCGAGGGATTCCCGCCGTCCGGCCGTCCCTTTCACCCTGACAGGAGTGTACCCGTTATCCCATTCCCGAGGGATTCCCGCCGCCCGGCCGTCCCTTTCACCCTGACAGGAGTGTACCCGTTATCCCATTCCCGAGGGATTCCCGCCGTCCGGCCGTCCCTTTCACCCTGACAGGAGTGTACTCGTTATCCCAGTCCCGAGGGATTCCCGCCGCCCGGCCGTCCCTTTCACCCTGACAGGAGTGTACTCGTTATCCCATTCCCGAGGGATTCCCGCCGTCCGGCCGTCCCTTTCACCCTGACAGGAGTGTACTCGTTATCCCACTCCCGAGGGATTCCCGCCGCCCGGCCGTCCCTTTCACCCTGACAGGAGTGTACTCGTTATCCCACTCCCGAGGGATTCCCGCCGTCCGGCCGTCCCTTTCACCCTGACAGGAGTGTACTCGTTATCCCACTCCCGAGGGATTCCCGCCGTCCGGCCGTCCCTTTCACCCTGACAGGAGTGTACTCGTTATCCCATTCCCGAGGGATTCCCGCCGTCCGGCCGTCCCTTTCACCCTGACAGGAGTGTACTCGTTATCCCAGTCCCGAGGGATTCCCGCCGTCCGGCCGTCCCTTTCACCCTGACAGGAGTGTACTCGTTATCCCACTCCCGAGGGATTCCCGCCGTCCGGCCGTCCCTTTCACCCTGACAGGAGTGTACTCGTTATCCCACTCCCGAGGGATTCCCGCCGCCCGGCCGTCCCTTTCACCCTGACAGGAGTGTACTCGTTATCCCACTCCCGAGGGATTCCCGCCGTCCGGCCGTCCCTTTCACCCTGACAGGAGTGTACTCGTTATCCCACTCCCGAGGGATTCCCGCCGTCCGGCCGTCCCTTTCACCCTGACAGGAGTGTACTCGTTATCCCACTCCCGAGGGATTCCCGCCGTCCGGCCGTCCCTTTCACCCTGACAGGAGTGTACTCGTTATCCCACTCCCGAGGGATTCCCGCCGTCCGGCCGTCCCTTTCACCCTGACAGGAGTGTACTCGTTATCCCACTCCCGAGGGATTCCCGCCGCCCGGCCGTCCCTTTCACCCTGACAGGAGTGTACTCGTTATCCCATTCCCGAGGGATTCCGGCCGCCCGGCCGTCCCTTTCACCCTGACAGGAGTGTACTCGTTATCCCATTCCGGAGGGATTCCCGCTGCCCGGCCGTCCCTTTCACCCTGACAGGAGCGTACTCGTTATCCCATTCCCGAGGGATTCCCGCCGCCCGGCCGTCCCTTTCACCCTGACAGGAGTGTACCCGTTATCCCATTCCCGAGGGATTCCCGCCGCCCGGCCGTCCCTTTCACCCTGACAGGAGTGTACCCGTTATCCCATTCCTGAGGGATTCCCGCCGTCCGGCCGTCCCTTTCACCCTGACAGGAGTGTACCCGTTATCCCATTCCCGAGGGATTCCCGCCGTCCGGCCGTCCCTTTCACCCTGACAGGAGTGTACCCGTTATCCCATTCCCGAGGGATTCCCGCCGTCCGGCCGTCCCTTTCACCCTGACAGGAGTGTACTCGTTATCCCATTCCCGAGGGATTCCCGCCGTCCGGCCGTCCCTTTCACCCTGACAGGAGCGTACTCGTTATCCCATTCCCGAGGGATTCCCGCCGTCCGGCCGTCCCTTTCACCCTGACAGGAGCGTACCCGTTATCCCATTCCCGAGGGATTCCCGCCGTCCGGCCGTCCCTTTCACCCTGACAGGAGTGTACCCGTTATCCCATTCCCGAGGGATTCCCGCCGCCCGGCCGTCCCTTTCACCCTGACAGGAGTGTACCCGTTATCCCATTCCCGAGGGATTCCCGCCGTCCGGCCGTCCCTTTCACCCTGACAGGAGTGTACTCGTTATCCCAGTCCCGAGGGATTCCCGCCGTCCGGCCGTCCCTTTCACCCTGACAGGAGTGTACTCGTTATCCCAGTCCCGAGGGATTCCCGCCGTCCGGCCGTCCCTTTCACCCTGACAGGAGTGTACTCGTTATCCCATTCCCGAGGGATTCCCGCCGTCCGGCCGTCCCTTTCACCCTGACAGGAGTGTACTCGTTATCCCACTCCCGAGGGATTCCCGCCGCCCGGCCGTCCCTTTCACCCTGACAGGAGTGTACTCGTTATCCCACTCCCGAGGGATTCCCGCCGTCCGGCCGTCCCTTTCACCCTGACAGGAGTGTACTCGTTATCCCACTCCCGAGGGATTCCCGCCGTCCGGCCGTCCCTTTCACCCTGACAGGAGTGTACTCGTTATCCCATTCCCGAGGGATTCCCGCCGTCCGGCCGTCCCTTTCACCCTGACAGGAGTGTACTCGTTATCCCAGTCCCGAGGGATTCCCGCCGTCCGGCCGTCCCTTTCACCCTGACAGGAGTGTACTCGTTATCCCACTCCCGAGGGATTCCCGCCGTCCGGCCGTCCCTTTCACCCTGACAGGAGTGTACTCGTTATCCCACTCCCGAGGGATTCCCGCCGCCCGGCCGTCCCTTTCACCCTGACAGGAGTGTACTCGTTATCCCACTCCCGAGGGATTCCCGCCGTCCGGCCGTCCCTTTCACCCTGACAGGAGTGTACTCGTTATCCCACTCCCGAGGGATTCCCGCCGTCCGGCCGTCCCTTTCACCCTGACAGGAGTGTACTCGTTATCCCACTCCCGAGGGATTCCCGCCGTCCGGCCGTCCCTTTCACCCTGACAGGAGTGTACTCGTTATCCCACTCCCGAGGGATTCCCGCCGACCGGCCGTCCCTTTCACCCTGACAGGAGTGTACTCGTTATCCCACTCCCGAGGGATTCCCGCTGCCCGGCCGTCCCTTTCACCCTGACAGGAGTGTACCCGTTATCCCATTCCTGAGGGATTCCCGCCGTCCGGCCGTCCCTTTCACCCTGACAGGAGCGTACTCGTTATCCCATTCCCGAGGGATTCCCGCCGTCCAGCCGTCCCTTTCACCCTGACAGGAGTGTACCCGTTATCCCATTCCCGAGGGATTCCCGCCGCCCGGCCGTCCCTTTCACCCTGACAGGAGTGTACTCGTTATCCCATTCCCGAGGGATTCCCGCTGCCCGGCCGTCCCTTTCACCCTGACAGGAGTGTACCCGTTATCCCATTCCTGAGGGATTCCCGCCGCCCGGCCGTCCCTTTCACCCTGACAGGAGTGTACCCGTTATCCCATTCCTGAGGGATTCCCGCTGCCCGGCCGTCCCTTTCACCCTGACAGGAGTGTACCCGTTATCCCATTCCCGAGGGATTCCCGCTGCCCGGCCGTCCCTTTCACCCTGACAGGAGTGTACTCGTTATCCCATTCCTGAGGGATTCCCGCTGCCCGGCCGTCCCTTTCACCCTGACAGGAGTGTACCCGTTATCCCATTCCCGAGGGATTCCCGCCGTCCGGCCGTCCCTTTCACCCTGACAGGAGTGTACCCGTTATCCCATTCCTGAGGGATTCCCGCTGCCCGGCCGTCCCTTTCACCCTGACAGGAGTGTACCCGTTATCCCATTCCCGAGGGATTCCCGCCGTCCGGCCGTCCCTTTCACCCTGACAGGAGTGTACCCGTTATCCCATTCCCGAGGGATTCCCGCTGCCCGGCCGTCCCTTTCACCCTGACAGGTGTACCCGTTATCCCATTCCTGAGGGATTCCCGCTGCCCGGCCGTCCCTTTCATCCTGACAGGAGTGTACCCGTTATCCCATTCCCGAGGGATTCCCGCTGCCCGGCCGTCCCTTTCACCCTGACAGGAGTGTACTCGTTATCCCATTCCTGAGGGATTCCCGCTGCCCGGCCGTCCCTTTCACCCTGACAGGAGTGTACCCGTTATCCCATTCCCGAGGGATTCCCGCCGTCCGGCCGTCCCTTTCACCCTGACAGGAGTGTACCCGTTATCCCATTCCTGAGGGATTCCCGCTGCCCGGCCGTCCCTTTCACCCTGACAGGAGTGTACCCGTTATCCCACTCCCGAGGGATTCCCGCCGTCCGGCCGTCCCTTTCACCCTGACAGGAGTGTACCCGTTATCCCATTCCTGAGGGATTCCCGCTGTCCGGCCGTCCCTTTCACCCTGACAGGAGTGTACCCGTTATCCCATTCCCGAGGGATTCCCGCTGCCCGGCCGTCCCTTTCACCCTGACAGGAGTGTACCCGTTATCCCATTCCTGAGGGATTCCCGCCGCCCGGCCGTCCCTTTCACCCTGACAGGAGTGTACCCGTTATCCCATTCCTGAGGGATTCCCGCCGTCCGGCCGTCCCTTTCACCCTGACAGGAGTGTACCCGTTATCCCATTCCTGAGGGATTCCCGCCGTCCGGCCGTCCCTTTCACCCTGACAGGAGTGTACCCGTTATCCCATTCCCGAGGGATTCCCGCCGTCCGGCCGTCCCTTTCACCCTGACAGGAGTGTACTCGTAATCCCATTCCCGAGGGATTCCCGCCGTCCGGCCGTCCCTTTCACCCTGACAGGAGCGTACTCGTTATCCCATTCCCGAGGGATTCCCGCCGTCCGGCCGTCCCTTTCACCCTGACAGGAGCGTACCCGTTATCCCATTCCCGAGGGATTCCCGCCGTCCGGCCGTCCCTTCCACCCTGACAGGAGCGTACCCGTTATCCCATTCCCGAGGGATTCCCGCCGCCCGGCCGTCCCTTTCACCCTGACAGGAGCGTACCCGTTATCCCATTCCCGAGGGATTCCCGCCGTCCGGCCGTCCCTTTCACCCTGACAGGAGTGTACTCGTTATCCCAGTCCCGAGGGATTCCCGCCGTCCGGCCGTCCCTTTCACCCTGACAGGAGTGTACTCGTTATCCCAGTCCCGAGGGATTCCCGCCGTCCGGCCGTCCCTTTCACCCTGACAGGAGTGTACTCGTTATCCCATTCCCGAGGGATTCCCGCCGTCCGGCCGTCCCTTTCACCCTGACAGGAGTGTACTCGTTATCCCACTCCCGAGGGATTCCCGCCGTCCGGCCGTCCCTTTCACCCTGACAGGAGTGTACTCGTTATCCCACTCCCGAGGGATTCCCGCCGTCCGGCCGTCCCTTTCACCCTGACAGGAGTGTACTCGTTATCCCATTCCCGAGGGATTCCCGCCGTCCGGCCGTCCCTTTCACCCTGACAGGAGTGTACTCGTTATCCCAGTCCCAAGGGATTCCCGCCGTCCGGCCGTCCCTTTCACCCTGACAGGAGTGTACTCGTTATCCCACTCCCGAGGGATTCCCGCCGTCCGGCCGTCCCTTTCACCCTGACAGGAGTGTACTCGTTATCCCACTCCCGAGGGATTCCCGCCGCCCGGCCGTCCCTTTCACCCTGACAGGAGTGTACTCGTTATCCCACTCCCGAGGGATTCCCGCCGTCCGGCCGTCCCTTTCACCCTGACAGGAGTGTACTCGTTATCCCACTCCCGAGGGATTCCCGCCGTCCGGCCGTCCCTTTCACCCTGACAGGAGTGTACTCGTTATCCCACTCCCGAGGGATTCCCGCCGTCCGGCCGTCCCTTTCACCCTGACAGGAGTGTACCCGTTATCCCACTCCCGAGGGATTCCCGCCGTCCGGCCGTCCCTTTCACCCTGACAGGATTGTACTCGTTATCCCATTCCCGAAGGATTCCCGCCGCCCGGCCGTCCCTTTCACCCTGACAGGAGTGTACCCGTTATCCCATTCCCGAGGGATTCCCGCCGCCCGGCCGTCCCTTTCACCCTGACAGGAGTGTACCCGTTATCCCATTCCCGAGGGATTCCCGCCGCCCGGCCGTCCCTTTCACCCTGACAGGAGTGTACCCGTTATCCCATTCCCGAGGGATTCCCGCCGCCCGGCCGTCCCTTTCACCCTGACAGGAGTGTACCCGTTATCCCATTCCCGAGGGATTCCCGCCGCCCGGCCGTCCCTTTCACCCTGACAGGAGTGTACCCGTTATCCCATTCCCGAGGGATTCCCGCCGCCCGGCCGTCCCTTTCACCCTGACAGGAGTGTACCCGTTATCCCATTCCCGAGGGATTCCCGCCGTCCGGCCGTCCCTTTCACCCTGACAGGAGTGTACCCGATATCCCATTCCCGAGGGATTCCCGCCGTCCGGCCGTCCCTTTCACCCTGACAGGAGTGTACCCGTTATCCCATTCCCGAGGGATTCCCGCCGCCCGGCCGTCCCTTTCACCCTGACAGGAGTGTACTCGTTATCCCATTCCCGAGGGATTCCCGCCGCCCGGCCGTCCCTTTCACCCTGACAGGAGTGTACTCGTTATCCCATTCCCGAGGGATTCCCGCCGCCCGGCCGTCCCTTTCACCCTGACAGGAGTGTACCCGTTATCCCGTTCCCGAGGGATTCCGGCCGTCCGGCCGTCCCTTTCACCCTGACAGGAGTGTACCCGTTATCCCATTCCCGAGGGATTCCCGCCGCCCGGCCGTCCCTTTCACCCTGACAGGAGTGTACTCGTTATCCCATTCCCGAGGGATTCCCGCCGCCCGGCCGTCCCTTTCACCCTGACAGGAGTGTACTCGTTATCCCATTCCCGAGGGATTCCCGCCGCCCGGCCGTCCCTTTCACCCTGACAGGAGTGTACTCGTTATCCCATTCCCGAGGGATTCCCGCCGCCCGTCCGTCCCTTTCACCCTGACAGGAGTGTACTCGTTATCCCATTCCTGAGGGATTCCCGCTGCCCGGCCGTCCCTTTCACCCTGACAGGAGTGTACCCGTTATCCCGTTCCCGAGGGATTCCGGCCGTCCGGCCGTCCCTTTCACCCTGACAGGAGTGTACCCGTTATCCCATTCCTGAGGGATTCCCGCCGCCCGGCCGTCCCTTTCACCCTGACAGGAGTGTACCCGTTATCCCATTCCTGAGGGATTCCCGCCGCCCGGCTGTGAACAGCTGCCCTCCGTGAGGTGTGGGAACCTTCCTGCATGGTGTCCGTCCATCCATGACCACCGTCGGTCTCACAATGTACCGTGTCATGGGGCGTCCTGCCCACAGTGTGTGAGGTAGACAACATGGGCCAAGCCACATGGTATCTGCCATGTGTGTGGTACATGGTGTTCCCACACGGGATGGGGCATGTTCACGCCAATCAGTCCGCACCGGTTGCCATGGCTGCGGTTGTAATGGCACCGGTTGCCATGGCTGCGGTTGTAATGGCACCGGTTGCCATGGCTGCGGTTGCTATGGCAGCGGTTGTAATGGCAGTGGTTGTTATGGCAGTGGCTGCTCTGGCAGTGGTTGCTATGGCAGCGGTTGCTATGGCAGCAGGCGTTTGATGGATGGGCGTGGTCTGAGGGGTCCTGTTGAGAGGGAGTGGGGCGGGGTTAGAGGGGGCGTGGTTTGATTTGTGGGCGTGGTCTGAGGGGTCCTGTTGAGAGGGAGTGGGGCGGGATTGGAGGGGGCGGGGTCTGATGGGGGGCGTGGTCTGAGGGGTCCCGTGGAGAGGGAGTTGGGCGGGGTTAGAGGAGGCGGGGTTTAATGAATGGGCGTAGTCTGAGGTGTCCCGTTGAGAGGGAATGGGGCGGGGTTTGATGGATGGGCGGGGCGTTGAGGGTCAGAGGTGAATGGGCGGTGCTTGCGCATGCGCATGCGCGCTGCTGTTCCCCCTGCCCGGAGCCTGCGGCCTGTTCCCGGGAGCGGGAGAGCGGTGACAGGCCCCGTGTCCCGGCCCCAGCCCCAAGGGGAGAGCCCCCCCACCCTCACCCCGCCCCGACCATGAAGCGGCGAGCCCCGGGCTCTGTCCCGGACCTGGGGCCCCCCTGCAGCCGGAGGAGGATTGAGGAGCTCGGACTGAACCTCAGCTCAACCTCCGAGGAGGAGGCCGCGGCTCCGGACAGAGGCCGGGGTGAGGGAGGGCAGGGGGCAGGGGGCAGGGGGCAGGGGCCGGGGTCAGGGCCAGGGCCGGTGGTCAGGGGAGAGGGGGCAGTGGACTGGGGGTCGGGGGTCGGGGGTCAGGGGAGAGGGGGCAGTGGACTGGGGGTCGGGGGTCGGAGGTTAGGGGAGAGGGGGCAGGGGTCAGGGATCAGGGGTCAGGGGAGAGGGGGCAGTGGACTGGGGGTCGGGGATCAGGGGCCGGGGGTCAGGGGTGAGGGGGAGTCCAGCGAAGGGTCACCAGGCTGATTCCCGGGATGGCAGGACTGACACTGGGTGGAGCGGGTCTGTACTGACTGGGATTGAGGAGGACAGGGGGGAGGTCAGATAGAAACATATAACATCCTGATGGGACTGGGCAGGCGAGCTGCAGGAAGAATGTTCCCGAGGGTGGGGAAGCCCCCAGGGTAACAATAACGGGGAAAGCCGTCCAGGACTGAGCTGGGGAAGAACGTCTTCACTCAGAGATTGGGAACCTGTGGAATTCGCTCCCACAGGAAGCTGTTGGGGGCAGTTGGTCAGATTCAGGAGGGAGCTGGGTATGACCCTGTGGTGAAAGGGGAATGGGGAGATGGTGGGAATGGGATAGGAAGATGGTCAGCCACGATCATATTGAATGGTAGCTCAGGCTGGAGGTTTGGGTGTTTCTGTGTAATGATTGGGAAGAGCTGTAAGTGTAATTTGGTTCTGTTTCCTCTCCCTCTCCCCTTCCTGTCAGAAAGGGACAGCAGTGATGATGCAGACAGTGACAATGATGGGTATCGGCCCGTGTTTGGGGCTGTTAGTGATGGATGTGTGCCCCCGACTGATCCATCGACAGACACTCTGTCCAACAAGTACTCCATGTACAACAGCGTCTCTCAGAAACTGATGGTAAGCTGTCCCATGTAACAGACATCCCCCGTCCCTCCATCCCCCGTCCCTCCATCCCCCGTCCCTCCATCCCCACGGTGACGGTGACAGTGACGGGGAGCTCCCGGCTGGCTGTGCTGGTTTTTCTGTGTCAGGGGATCGGCTGTGTGAGATGGCAGGGTGTTTCACTCGGTGTCTGCCTGTGGTGTGCCATCCCTGAAGACCAGGATCTGGCTGCTCAGTCACTGCCTCTCCTCCAGCTGTGGAACACTCTCAATGGGCACTGTATCCATTGAAGGGTGTGTGTCCCGGGATGATCCGTTACTAACAGGATGGTCGGGAGCAGCGGTCTGTACCCTTGACATGGAATTCCAGGATTTCAATCCAATGGAGCTCTGAGAGGCACCCTCCCCAGTTTATACATGGTGTCTCTCCCCCCCCCCCCCCCCCCCCCCCCCCCCCCCCCCCCCCCGGGGTACGGGGAGCTGGGAGGCACTGTGTCCCCCACCCACTGGGATAGACATGGTGTCCCCTGGGGTAGAGGGAGCTGGGAGGCACTGTGACCCCCACCCGCTGGGATAGACATGGTGCCCCCTGGGGTAATGGGGAGCTCGGAGACACTGTGCTGGCCCCGGGGATAGACACTCTCTCATCCCCCCCACTGCCTTTCCCTGGCCTCCTGGTTCTGGGGCAGTGGGGAGTTACTGTGTGCTGTGAGTAATGCTGTGTGCTCTCCTGTCCAGGTGAAGATGGGTTACCGTGAAGGGGAAGGTCTGGGGAAATTTGGCCAGGGGCGGAAGGAGATCGTCGAGGCCTCGTTACAGCGAGGACGCAGAGGGCTCGGACTCAAAATCAAAGGCTTTGATGGAGACCTGGATGTGGATTGGCACGAAGAGACCGAGGTAAGAACAATGTCACATACCTGCACAGCTTGGCACTGTGGGGGAAACCGGAGCGCCCGGAGGAAACCCACGCAGACACGGGGGAATGGACAAACTCCACACTGTCAGTCGCCCGAGGCTGGGATCGAACCCAGGTCCCTGGCGCTGGGAGGCAGCTGTGCTAACCACTGAGTCACCGTGTCACCTTCACTCCTACAGCCAATTATCTTCCACTTCAGGGCTGACCAGCCAATGTCTGGCAAGTTACCCATCTCCCCCCCGGATTATCACTGTCTCCGGACAGGGGGTGAGGTGGGAGTGGATCCCAGGATTATCTCTGTCTCTGGGCAGGGGGTGAGGTGAGAGTGGATCCCAGGATTATCTCTGTCTCTGGGCAGGGGGTGAGGTGAGAGTGGATCCCAGGATTATCACTGTCTCTCTGAGCAGGGGGTGGGGTGAGAGTGGATCCCAGGATTATCACTGTCTCCGGGCAGGGGGTGGGGTGAGAGTGGATCCCAGGATTATCACTGTCTCTCTGAGCAGGGGGTGGGGTGAGAGTGGATCCCAGGATTATCACTGTCTCCGGGCAGGGGGTGAGGTGAGAGTGGATCCCAGGATTATCACTGTCTCTCCGGGCAGGGGGTGGGGTGAGAGTGGATCCCAGGATTATCTCTGTCTCTGGGCAGGGGGTGGGGTGGGAGTGGATCCCAGGATTATCTCTGTCTCTGGGCAGGGGGTGGGGTGAGAGTGGATCCCAGGATTATCTCTGTCTCTGGGCAGGGGGTGAGGTGAGAGTGGATCCCAGGATTATCACTGTCTCTCTGGGCAGGGGGTGAGGTTGAAAGCGAGTGTGGGTCAGTTGGAAGGAAAAGTGTGAGGTGCTCAGTGTGAGGAATGATCTGCCGGGGCGGGGTGGGTGGTCCATTAACAATGTGGACGGGATGATTGGGCCGATAGGAATGGATGGGGTGGGGAGGTAGAGCGATCTGGACCATGTGCAGGCAGATGGACCCTGTGTGGAATGGCGTCATGGTTCGGACCGACAGGATGGTTAAAGGGCCCGTTGCTGTTTTGTGTTGTGTTTGTGGATCACTGTGTTGTAAGATTGCTGACAGAGCTGCTGGGTCTGTTCCCACCCTGACAGCCCAGGAAGCAAGTGGAAACCCACCTCCAGCCTCACCCCAAAAATAACCCTGAGACAAACCAGCCAGATTACCCCCCCCCCCCAATACAGAACACCCATTTTAGAGAAGGTTTCTCGCTCAGGTGGTAAGATTGCTGACTGAGCTGGTGGCTCTGTTCCCAGACGTTTCGTCACCACGCTGGGGAACATCATCAGTGAGCCTCTGGGGAAGTGCTGGTGTTAGTGACCCACTTTCTCTGTCTGTGTCTTGGTCTGTTGTGGTGCTTGATATCGTTTCCAGTTCGGTTTCTCACAGGTTGGTAAATGGGGTCCAAATCGATGGGTTTGTTGATGGCGTTCCGGTTTGAATGCCTCTCGGAATTCCCGTGTGTGTCCCTGTTTAGCCTGCCCCAGGATGGATGGGTCGGACTGGTGTCCCTCTCCATGTGTGGTAGGATACTCACGAGAGCTGGTCATGTCTTTCGGTGGCCAGTTGGTGTCGGTGTATCCTGGTGGTGTGTTTCCTGTCTGTCTGTCTGTCTGATGTGGTGTTTGGGACAGTCCCTGCAGGGGATTCGGTCAATGACATTGGTCTTGCTGGTTGTTGGTACAGGGGCCTTGAGGGTCATCAGGAGCTGGTTCAATGTGGTGGGAGGGGTGTGAGTTCCGATGATGCCAAGGGGCTGGAGTAGACTGGTCACCATCTCAGGGATGTGGTGATGTATGGTGGTGTGGCGAGAGTCTCTGGGTGTGTTCTGTCTGCCTGTTTGGCTCTGTGGTTTAAGAATCGGTGGACTGGGCTTATGCCCGAAACGTTGATTCTCCTGCTCCTCGGATGCTGTGTTTTTCCAGCACCACATTTTTCAACTCTGGTCTCCAGCATCTGCAGACCTCAGTATCTCGGTGTTTCTTGGGAACCTGTTGTTGTTGAATCCGCTGCTGCTGCTCATGGTTCCCTGGCTGCTGCAGTGTGTTGTGGCCTGTTTAAACATGTTGTGATACAGCTCCGTTTGTGGGTGTGGGGATGATTGCCTACTCTCTCTCATTCCTGATGAAGGGCTTATGCTCGAAACGTCGAATTCTCTATTCCTGAGATGCTGCCTGGCCTGCTGTGCTTTGACCAGCAACACATTTGCAGCTGTGATCTCCAGCATCTGCAGACCTCATTTTTTACTCGATGATTGCTCCTGTGATTGGCTATCTGCTCTGTGTGTGTAAATGCTGGTCTGCAGTTCTCTGACATGTAGGAAGGGGAGAGTGTTGCTGCTCTCCTCCTCTTTGGAGAAATGTTGACGTCAGTGAGGATGTTCTTGATGGTATTGTAGGGTTCCTCCAATTTGTTCTGTTTTGTGATGCCAAAAGTGTCACCCACATAGTGGGCCCAAGGCTGGGGTTGGATTGTGGTGGGGGCAGTGTGTTCGAGTCTCTGTGTTACAGAATCCTGATATTAGTGACCCCGTGGATGTTCCATTGATTGGTTTGTCAGAAATAAGAGTGACGAACTTAGAGCATGGGACTATGATGTTGTGGCCATAACGGAGACGTGGGTTTCACTGGGGCAGGGATGGTTGCTGGGTGTTCCAGGGTTTAGAGCATTTAAAAAGATCAGGGAGGGTGGGGAAAGAGGAGGGGGTGTAGCATTGCTAATCAGAGAGTGCATCACAGCTACAGGAACGAAGGTTGTTGAGGGAGGTTTGCCTACTGAGTCAGTCTGGGTGGGGGTTAGGAACAGCCACCGCATTGGGGGTTTTCTACAGACCCCCTGATAGCAGTAGGGAGATTGAAGATCACGTAGGCAGGCAGATTGTGGAAAAATGCAGGTGTAGCAGGGTTGTTGGTATGGGTGATTTCAACTTTCCCAGTATCGACAGGAACCTCCTTGGTGCAGATGGTTTGGCTGGAGCCGTTCTGTCAGGTGTGTTCAGGAGGGTTTCCTTACTCAGTATGTAGACAGGCCGACGAGGGGAGAGGCCATTTTGGATTTGGTGCTCAGCAATGAGCTTTACGGGTGTCAGATCTCGCGGTGGGAGAACACTTTGGTGACAGTGATCACAAACGCGTCACGTTTATCATAGCCATGGAGAGGGAAAGGAGCAGTTACCGAGGGAAGATATTTAATTGGGTAAAAGGAAATTATGACGCTATTAGACAGGAGTTGGGAAGGACAGACTGGGAGCAATTGTTCTACAGAAAGGGCACAGCAGACATGTGGGAACTATTTAAGGAGCAGTTGTTGCGAGTGATGCACAAATTTGTTCCTCTGAGACAGGTAAGAAGGGGGAAGATTCAGGAACCTTGGATGATGAGAACAGAGGAGCTTCTCGGCAAAAGGAAGAAGACAGCTTACGGAAGATGGAGGAAGCAAGGATCTCGCACAGCTTTAGAGGATTACAGACTTGCCAAAAAGGAGCTCAGAAATGGACTGAGGAGAGCCAGGAAGGGAGACGAAAAAGGCTTGGCAAGAAGGATTAGGGAGAACCTAAAGACGTTTTAACTCATATGTGAGGAATAAGAGAATACTCAGTGAGCAGGTAGGGCCAATCAGGGATAGTGGAGGGAACTTGTGTGTGGAGTCTGAGCAGATCGGGGAAGCCCTAAATGAGTTATTTGCTTCAGTTTTCACCAAGGAAAGGGAACTTGTTGTGAATGAAAACTTTGAGGAGCTGGGATACAGGTTAGAACAGATCAGGACTGAGGAAGTTGTTGTGCTGGAAAATTTTGGAAAACATTAAGATTGATAAGTCCCCAGGGCCAGACCAGATTTATCCCAGGCTGCTCCGGGAAATGGGAAAGGAGGTTGCTAAGCCGCTGGTGAGGGTATGTGCCTCCTCACTCTCCAGGGGAGTCGTATCGGAGGATTGGAAGGAGGTGAATGTTGTTCCTCTTTTCAAGAAGGGTAATAGGGAAATCCCTGGCAATTACAGACCAGTCAGTCTTACAGCTGTGGTCAGCAAAGGTTTGGAAAGAATTCTGAGGGATAGGATTTAGGACGATTTGGTAAAGCATAGTGTGATTAAAGGCAGTCAGCACGGCTTTGTGAGGGGCAGGTCGTGCCTCACTAATCTTATTGAGTTCTTTGAGGAGGTGACAAGGCAGGACGACAAAGGTCGAGCAGTGGATGTGGTGTATATGGACTTCAGCAAGGCATTTGATAGGGTTCCCCATGGTAGGCTCATTCAGAAAGTCACAGCTGAAAATGTGTTGCTGGAAAAGCGCAACAGGTCAGGCAGCATCCAAGGAACAGGAAATTCGTCGTTTCGGGCATAAGCCCTTCATCAGCCCTCATTCATAAAGTCAGGGAGTATGGGATACAGGGAGATTTGGCTATCTGGATTCAGAATTGGCTGGCTGACAGAAGGCAGAGAGTGGTTGTAGATGGAAAGTATTCTGCCTGGAGGACAGTGTTGAGTGGGGTCCCACAGGGCTCTGTTCTTGGGCCTCTGCTCTTTGTAGTTTTTATAAATGACTTGGATGAGGAGATTGAGGGATGGGTGAGTAAATTTGCAGATGACACTAAGGTTGGAGGTGTCGTCGATAGTATCGAGGGCTACTGCAGGCTGCAGCGCGACATAGACAGGATGCAGAGCTGGGCTGAGAAATGGCTAATGGAGTTCAACCTGGATAAATGTGAAGTGATACATTTTGGAAGGTCAAACTTGAATGCTGAATATCGGATTAAAGACAGAATTCTTGCCAGTGTGGAGGAACAGAGGGGTCTGGGTGTGCAAGTACATAGATCCCTCAAAGTTGCCACCCAAGTGGATAGGGTTGTTAAGAAAGCATATGGTGTTTTGGCTTTCATTAACAGGGGGATTGAGTTTAAGGGCCACGAGGTTTTGCTGCAGCTCTACAAGTCCCTGGTGAGACCCCACTTGGAATATTGTGTCCAGTTCTGGTCGCCCTACTATAGGCAAGATACAGAGGCTTTGGAGAGGGTGCAAAGAAGGTTTAGCAGGATGCTGCCTGGACTGGAGGGCTTGCCTAATGAAGAAAGGTTGAATAAGCTCAGACTTTTCTCTCTGGAGAGAAGGAGGGAGAGAGGAGACCTGATCGAGGTGGACAAGGTAATGGGAGGCTTGGATAGAGTCAATAGCCAGAGACTTTTCCCCAGGGCAGGATTGACTGGGACGAGGGGTCATAGTTTGAAGATACTAGGAGGAAGGTATAAAGGAGATGTCAGAGGTAGGTTCTTTACACAGAGAGTTGTGAATGTATGGAATGTGTTGCCAGCGGTGGTGGTGGAAGCAGGGTCATTGGGGACAGTTAAGCGACTGCTGGACATGCACATGGAGAGCAGTGAGTTGAGGGGTGTGTAGGTTAGGTTATTTTATTTTACATGAGGATTAAATCTCGGCACAACGTTGTGGGCCGAAGGGCCTGTTCTGTGCTGTACTTTTCTATGTTTTATGCAGCAGTTTGGATTAGAAACTGGCTTTCTGAAAGGCAGCAGTGAGTGGTGGTTGATGGAAAATATTCAGCCTGGAGTCCGGTTACTAGTGGGTGTGCCACAAGGGTCTGTTTTGGGACCACTGCTGTTTGTCATTTTTATAAATGACTTAGACGCAGGCATAACATAGGTGGATGGATTAGTAAATTCGCAGACGACGCTAAAGTCGGTGCAGTAGTGGTCAGTGTGGAAGAATGTTTACAGGTTGCAGGGGACTTGGATAAACTGCAGAATCGGGCTGAGAGGTGGCAAATGGAGTTCAATGCAGCTAAATGTGAGGTGATGCCTTTGGGAAGAATAACAGGAAGGCAGAGTACTGGGTCGATGGAAAGATTCTTGGTAGTGTGGATGTGCAGAGGGATCTTGGGGTCCATGTACATAGATCCCTGAAAGTTGCCACCCAGGGGGATAGTGCTGTTAAGAAGCTATACGGTGTGTTAGGTTTTATTGGTAGAGGGATTGAGTTCCGGAGCCACAATATCATGCTGCAACTATACAAAATGCTAGTGCGGCCACACTTGGAATATTGTGTACAGTTCTGGTTGCCATATTTTGGGAAGGATGTGGGAGCATTGGAAAAGGTGCAGAGGAGATTTACCAGGATGTTGCCTGGTCTGGAGGGAAGGTCTTATGAGGAAAGGCTGAGAGACTTGGGTCTGTTCTCATTGGAGAGAAGAAGGTTAAGGGGGGATTTGATAGAGACATACAAGATGGTCAGGGGATTAGATAGGGGAGACAGGGAGAGTCTTTTTCCTAGGATGATGATGTCAGCTTGTACAAGGGGCATAACTACAAACTGAGGGATGGTAGATTTAAGACAGATGTCAGAGGCAGGTTCTTTACTCAGAGAGTGGTAAGGGTGTGGAATGCACTACCTGCTAATGTAGTCAACTCAGCCACATTAGGGAGATTTAAACAATCCTTGGATAAGCACATGGATGATGGTGGGATAGTGTAGGAGGATGGGCTTAGATTCGTTCACAGGTTGGCGCAACATTGAGGGCCGAAGGGCCTGTTCTGTGCTGGATTTGTGTTCTCCTGTTTGTCTGATGGTCTGCTGGGTTTCTTCTGTCAGCCCATTGTCTTCGATGGGGGGGAGGGGAGGGGGGGGTCCCTCAGTGCAGTCAACGAGTCCCTGTTGTCCACGTCCCTGAAGTTGTGGTTCACCCCTCCCAGCAGGACGGCTTTTTCCATGTCTGACAGGTTCTTGATCCAAGTCCCTGAATCGTCGGTGTTGTTGTTTTGTGTAATCCTGTCCAGTTGTTGTGGAAGGGCTAGTTTCTCCTTTGTTATGAGTGATTTGGATGTGAACATAAGAGGTACAGTTAGTACGTTTGCAGATGACACCAAAATTGGAGGGGTAGTGAACAGCGAAGAGGGTTCCCTCAGATTACAACAGGATCTTGACCAGATGGGCCAATGGGCTGAGAAGTGGCAGATGGAGTTTAATTCAGATAAATGCGATGTGCTGCATTTTGGGAAAGCAAATCTTAGCAGGACTTATACACTTAATGGTAAGGTCCTAGGGAGTGTTGCTGAACAAAGAGACCTTGGAGAGCAGGTTCATAGCTCCTTGAAAGTGGAGTCGCAGGTTGATAGGATAGTGAAGAAGGCGTTTGGTATGCTTTCCTTTATTGGTCAGAGTATTGAATACAGGAGTTGGGAGGTCATGTTGCGGCTGTACAGGACATTGGTTAGGCCACTGTTGGAATATTGTGGGCAATTCTGGTCTCCTTCCTATCAGAAAGATGTTGTGAAACTTGAAAGGGTTCAGAAAAGATTTACAAGGATGTTGCCAGAGTTGGAGGATCTGAGCTACAGGGAGAGGCTGAATAGGCTGGGGCTGTTTTCCCTGGAGCGTCGGAGGCTGAGGGGTGACCTTATAGAGGTTTACAAAATCATGAAGGGCATGGACCGAAGGGTTTGTTTCCATGCTATACATCTCGATGACACTTCGTCTTTGTCACCCCTCCCACCACACTGAACCAGCTCCTGATGACCCTCAAGGCCCCTGTACCAACAACCAGCAAGACCAATGTCATTGACCGAATCCCCTGCAGGGACTGTCCCAAACACCACATCAGACAGACAGACAGACAGACAGGAAACACACCGCCAGGGTACACCAACACCAACTGGCCACCGAAAGACACGACCAGCTCTCGTGAGTATCCTACCACACATGGAGAGGGACACCAGTCCGACCCATCCATCCTGGGGCAGGCTAAACAGGGACACACACGGGAATTCCGAGAGGCATTCAAACCGGAACGCCATCAACAAACCCATCGATTTGGACCCCATTTACCAACCTGTGAGAAACCGAACTGGAAACGATATCAAGCACCACAACAGACCAAGACACAGACAGAGAATGTGGGTCACTAACACCAGCACTTCCCCAGAGGCTCACTGATGATGTTCCCCAGCGTGGTGACAAAACGTCTGGGAACAGAGCCACCAGCTCAGTCAGCAATCTTACCACCTGAGCTAGAAACCTTCTCCAAACTGGGTGTTCTGTGTTGGGGGGGGGGGGGGGTAATCTGGCTGGTTTGTCTCAGGGTTATTTTTGGGGTGAGGCTGCAGGTGGGTTTCCACTTGGTCCCTGGGCTGTCAGGGTGGGCTGTAATTGTTGGTGATGGGTCACCACGGGGGGAGGGGAGGTCAGGGGGCATGGTGACGTACCTGCTTTGTAAAGAGATCTGTTTTGTTCCAGCCTAGTGCTTATGAGCAGGTGGAATGGTTTCCAGAATGTTCCTCTGAGATTCCGCCGCTGACAGAGCTGCGATCGTGGATGACTGTGGACAAGGTAAAGGCGGGGAGTGGCCTGGATTGTGCTCACTTTGAGAATTCACTGATCATTCAGTCACTGTGGAACTCACCTTTCCATTCTGTCTCTTCTGATATCCCCCTGCCCTGCCTCCACATGCAACTCTCCTACCGTCCCTCCACCCTCTCCCTCCCCACACAACTCTCCCCCTCTCCCTCCATCCACCCTCCCCACACCCCCCACCACACAACTCTCCCCCTCTCCCTCCCCACACAACTCTCCCCCTCTCCCTCCCCACACCCCCCCAACACACAACTCTCCCTCTCTCCCTCTATCCTCTCCCTCCCCACACCCCCACACACAACTCTCCCTCCACCCACTCCCTCCTCACACCCCCACACACACAACTCTCCTACCGTCCCTCCACCCTCTCCCTCCCTACACCCACACACACACAACTCTCCCCCTCTCCCTCCACCCTCTCCCTCCCCATCCCCATTGCACATTCCCCTCCCCTCAATCCTCTCGGCTCTGATCCTCGCTTCCCCCACCTCCCCCCCACCCCCACCCCCACCTTCCCACCTCCCCCCAGCGGAAGATGGAAATCGAGGATGAGACGGAATTCTGTGACCAAACCCTTCTCAGCAACGTCCTGCGCTGCAAGGTCAGTCTGAGGGGGGAGGGGGACAGTGTGTGTCCCCCTGCTGTCCCTCTCCCCGGGGAGGGGCAGTCTGATGGGGGAGGGGGACAGTGTGACACCTCCCACTGCCCCTCTCCCAGGGACGTCAGTCTGAGGGAACAGTGTGCTCCTCTCCCCGGGGGGGGGGGGTTTGGGTGTAGGGGGAGGGGGACAGTGTGCCCCTCTCCCTGGGGTGGGAGGGGGGGGTCAGGTGTAGGGGGAGGGGGACAGTGTGCCCCTCTCCCCGGGGGGGGGGGGGGTCAGGTGTAGGGGGAGGGGGACAGTGTGCCCCTTTCCCCGGGGGGGAGGGTTTGAGTGTGGGGGTGGGGGTCGGGTGTAGGGGGGGTGGGGGTCGGGTGTAGGGGGGGTTGGGGGGTCAGGTGTCTGTGTTCCTGTAGCTGGTGCCTGTCTGACTCTGCTGTCCGTGTGTGTGTGTGTTACAGAGTGTGTTTGATGAGTTGGAGGGTGAGGAGATGCGCCGGGCCCGGACTCGCTCCAACCCTTACGAGACCATCCGCGGAGTGTTCTTCCTGAACAGGTACCCGCTCTCGGCTTGTGGCAAACAGCGACTTGGTCCAGGGTCTCTGGGTGGAAAGGGGTGGGATCCTGCAAAGCTACGATTGCCTGTGCTCTCAGGGCCACGTGTCTGACCCAGACACCCAGGGCGGTCATTTCCATCTCCCCCTGCGTGGTGAGGTGTTAACCCCACTGGGGTTCGTCCCAGTCTGACACTGAGGGAAATCTGCTAGCCTACATGTGACTCCAGCCCCATAGCAATGTGGGTTACCCCGAACTGCCCTCTGGGTAGTTAGGGGTGGACAGTAAACGCTGGCCTAGCCAGTGCTCCCCCCTCATCCCATGGATGACTGAATGTTCCCATGTTGTCTCAATACCAATGTGCTGAAACTGTCCCCTGAAGGAGATGAATGGGCCAGGTCAGTGCCAGGATGGGCTGGCCCTGTCACTGGGTGAATCCTGCTGGGGGCTGGGCTGGGGTGGGGTGGGGGAGTGCTGGGCTTCCCCTCTCTCACTCCAGCTGTTGGTTCTCTTTCAGAGCTGCGATGAAGATGGCCAACATTGACCATGTGTTTGACAGCATGTTCACCAACCCGCGGGATTCGCTCGGAGTGAGTATAGCCCTGTTCCCATTGGCCACAAGACCTGGCCTTCACGGGCCTGTTAGTCACAGTGACAGGACCTGAGCCAGTGTCAGCCGCACACTGAGTCTATCTCCGTCCGGCACTCCCACCCCTCGTCTGCAGCCTCACCGTGACGATGTGCCTGTCTCCCCTAGCCCACTCCACAAGCCCCTACCCCCCCCCCCTCACCTCTCCACACCCCTCTCCCACTTCTCTAATCCCCTTCCCCATCTTCCCACACCCTCAGTCCCCTCCACCCTGTGCCTGAGTACCCCTTGCTTCACCTCCAACCATCTCTCTTCATTCCCCCCCCCCCCCCCCCACTGCGGTTTGCTGCATCACCCCAGCCCATCAGACCGGAATGGGAGGAGCTGTGGTCCCAACACTGACACTTCCCATGGAACTCCACCAGCCACCAGCTGCCATCCTTTATCCCCCACTCTCTGCCTTCTGTCAGTCAGCCAATCCCCTCTCTCCACGCCAGGGCCTTGCCCCTAACACCATGGACCCTTATCTTATTTTGATGCCTTCTCAAATCTAAATAGATCAGGTGCCCTGGCTCTCCTTTGTCTAACTTTCTCATTCCCTGCTCAGAGAGTCAGGCCAGACCTCCCCTCGATGAAGCCGTCCTGACTCAGCCCTACTTTCTCGATTTCCTCATAATCGACTCCAAAATCCTCCTAATGACCAGGGTCAGGCCGGCCCAGAATATCCTGTCCTCTGCCTCCCTCCTCCCTTACACAGAGCTGTTGTGTTAGCTGTTTCCCAGTCCTCTGAGACTATCCCTGACTCCTGTCATTCCAGAACCATCACCAACAATGCCTGTCCAACCCCGGCTCGGTGAGGGGGGGGACACTGTCCCCCTCCCCCTACATCCGCTGAACTGGAGTTCCTCAAGCAGCCAATGCTTCCTGCAGCTGTGGTGACCCTGAGCTAGAAGGGGCACTGTGAACAGCACACCACCCCGGACAACCTCGGTTCCTACATTATTCTGCAGTTCATTGAGGTTTTAAAACTTTCCCGCAGTTTCCCTGCGTTTGTAATCTGTCGATATGTCCCCTCTTCACCTTCCCAATGTTCCCGAGAATAGTCAGATTAGCATCTGTTGTCAGTTACAGGTTTACCTGTGACTTCACTCTTTCCGGATGGGATGTGGGATGTGGGATGTGGGATGTGGGATGTGGGATGTGGGATGTGGGATGTGGGATGTGGGATGCTGGGGTGGGCAAGGTCAGAGGTCACACAGCGCTGGGTTATGGTCATACTCAGAGAGATGTACAGTGTGGAAACGCACCCTTTGGGCCGACCTCCAACAGGCTTATTTCAAATGACAACCTTTCAGAGCGCAACCGCCACGCCATTCCCCCTGCTCCCTCCCCCTCCCCCCTCCCACCCCCACTCCCTCCCCCCCTCCCACCCCCACTCCCTCCCCCCCCTCCCACCCCCACTCCCTCCCCCCTCCCACCCCCACTCCCTCCCCCCTCCCACCCCCACTCCCACCCCCACTCCCTCCCCCCCTCCCACCCCCACTCCCTCCCCCACTCCCTCCCCCCTCCCACCCCCACTCCCTCCCCCTGCTCCCACCCCCACTCCCTCCCCCCTCTCCCACCCCCACTCCCTCCCCCCTCCCTCCCCCTGCTCCCACCCCCACTCCCTCCCCACCCCAACCCCCACTCCCTCCCCCTCCCCCCCTCCCCCTCTCCCCGCCTCAACCCCCACTCCCTCCCCCTCTCCCTGCTCCAACCCCCTCCCCCTCCCCCTCCCCCTCTCCCCGCCCCAACCCCCGCCCCCTCCCCCTCTCCCTGCCCCAACCCCCGCCCCCTCCCCCTCTCCCTGCCCGGAACCCCACTCCCCCTCCCCCTCCCGGTCCCACCTTTCCGTGCCTCTGTGCCCCCCTCCTGCTCTCTGTGCCCCCCCCCCCCCAGTGTGACACTGTGTGTGTGCTGCGTTCCCACAGAAGCCCTTGCTGCGGGATAAGGACACTGAGCTGCTATACTTTGCGGATGTGTGTGCTGGGCCTGGGGGATTCTCGGAGTACGTCCTCTGGAGGAAGCGATGGCATGCCAAGGGCTTCGGGATGACTCTGAAAGGACCCAACGATTTCAAAATGGAGGACTTCTTTGCTGCATCAAGTGAACTCTTTGAGCCGTATTATGGTGAGACCGGGGCATCGCTCAGTACCATTTCCCCCCCCACCACAACAGGAGGGGGGATCCTCGCCCTGCTCCCCACCCTCACCACCCACCCTCGCACTGCTGTCCCCCTCACCTACCACCCACCCTCGCCCTGCTCCCCCCCCTCGCCCTGCTCCCCCCTCACCACCCACCCACCCTCGCCCTGCTCCCCTCCCTCACCTACCACCCACCCTCGCCCTGCTCCCCCCCCCCCCCCACCTACCACCCACCCACCCTCGGCCTGCTCCCCTCCCTCACCTACCACCCACCCTCGCCCTGCTCCCCCCCCCTCACCTACCACCCACCCTCGGCCTGCTCCCCCCCCCACCTCTCACCTACCACCCCCCCGCGGCTTGCTGCCCTCCTCACCTACCACCCACCCTCGGCCTGCTCCCCTCCTCACCACCCACGCACCCTCGCCCTGCTCCCCCCCTCACCTACCACCCACCCTCACCCTACACACCCCTCACCTACCACCCACCCTCGCCCTGCCCTCCTCACCTCCCACCCACCCTCGGCCTGCTCCCCCCCCTCACTTACCACCCACCCTCGCCCTGCTCCCACCCCCCCTCACCACCCACCCACCCTCGGCCTGCTCCCCCCCCTCACCTACCACCCACCCTCGCCCTGCTCCCGCCCTCACCTACCACCCACCCTCGCCCTGCGCGCCCCCCTCACCTACCACCCACCCTCCGCCTGCTCCCCACCTCTTTCCCGCCCACCCTCGCCCTGCTCCCCCCCTCACCTACCACCCACCCTCGCCCTGCTCCCCCCCTCGCCTACCACCCACCCTCCGCCTGCTCCCCACCTCTTTCCCGCCCACCCTCGCCCTGCTCCCCCCCTCACCTACCACCCACCCTCGCCCTGCTCCCCCCCTCGCCCTACTCCCCCCACCACCACTCACCCACCCTCGCCCTGCTCCCCCCTCACCTACCGCCCACCCTCGCCCTGCTCCCCCCCCACCTACCACCCATCCTCTCCCTGCTCCCCCCCTCACCTACCACCCACCCTCGCCCTGCTCCCCCCCCCCCCCACCTACCACCCACCCTCGCCCTGCTCCCCCCCTCACCTACCACCCACCCTCGGCTTGCTGCCTTCCTCACCTACCACCCACCATCGCCCTGCTCCCCCCCTCACCTACCACCCACCCTCGCCCTGCTCACCCCCCTCACCCACCCACCCACCCTCGGCCTGCTCCCCTCCTCTCTCTGTCTGCCCTTTTTTCACAGGTGTGGTTTCTAGAATACGGGGAATAGACAGCTTTGTTACTCTGTTTAAGAAAGGCAACAGGTAATCTGAGAAATACAGGCAGGCGGGCCAACCCTCAGTGGCAGGGAAATGTTTGGAGAAGATTCTAACGCACAGGATTCTCTTGTATTCTGTGACGAATGCGGGAGCGTCGGGATGGCAGGGGTGGTCGTGTCTCAAGTTAGATCAAGGTTTTTGAGGAAGTGAGAAAGATGATTGATGACATCATCAGTGAGCCTCGGGTGAAGCAATGCTGAACATTCCTGCTTTTTATTGATATGTTTGGGTTTTTTTGGATTGGCGATGTCATTTCCTGCCCCTTTTCTCAGGGGATGGTAAATGGGGTCTAATTCGGTGTGTGTTGAAAGAGTTCCAGTCTATCACCAACCCAAAACCCAAACATATAAACAGAAAGCAGGAATCATCAGCAGTGCTTCATCCGGAGGCTCACTGAAGATGTTACCCAGTATGGAGACGAAACGTCTGAGCATGAACCTTCCAACTCAGTGAGCAAACCTACGTACAGAACCTCAACCTGAGCTACAAACCTTTGCAAAACTCTCTATGATTGATGTGGCGAGGGCAATGGATGTTGTCGTCACGGTCTTCATTAATGTTGTTGTGGTTCTGGTCGCTGCTGCAGTGGCCGGTATATTGGGTCCAGGTCGATGTGCTTATTGATTGAATCTGTGGATGAGTGCCATGCCTCTAGGAATTCCCTGGCCGTTCTCTGTTTGGCTTGTCCTATAATAGTAGTGTCCTGTAATAGCTGTCCAGCAACGGACAGCTGGAACTGACAACCAGAAGCGGCAGAGACAAACCACTACAAATGCCGGAGGAAAGATCACAGAAGCGCTTCACAGGAGGCTCCCAAGCACTGAGGATGTCACCTAGACAGGGGACGAAACGTCTGCAACACAAACTCCCAGCTCGGTGACAGAACCACAACAACGAGCACCCGAGCTACAAATCTTCTCCCAAACTTTATTCCTGCCTTTGACACGGTCAGCTGGTCCGGGAGGTTTAATCCCATCTGTTCTGTGCTGACTCAGTAAGTTGTGGCAGAAAATTGGCAGGGTCAGAGAAGGCAGAGGGTAGTTGTGGAGGGGTGCTTTTCTGACCGGGGGTCTCTGCCCACTGATGTTCTGTGTGGACCCGTGTTGTTTGTAACATATATATTAGACTGTGGGCTGGCACGGTGGCTCAGTGGTTAGCACCTTGTCCCCGTGTCTGCGTGGGTTTCCTCCGGGTGCTCCAGTTGCCTCCCACAGTCCAGGGATGTGCAGGTTCGGTAACTGGCCGTGCTAAATTGCTCATCGTGCCCAGGGATGTGCAGGTTCGGTAACTGGCCGTGCTAAATTGCTCATCGTGTCCAGGGATGTGCCGGTTCGGTAACTGGCCGTGATAAATTGCTCATCGTGCCCAGGGATGTGCAGGTTCGGTAACTGGCCGTGCTAAATTGTACATCATGCCCAGGGATGTGCAGGTTCAGTAACTGGCCGTGCTAAATTGCTCATCGTGCCCAGGGATGTGCAGGTTCGGTAACTGGCCGTGCTAAATTGTACATCGTGTCCAGGGATGTGCATTACTCAGGGGTAAATCTCGAGTAATAGGGAAGGGGAATGTGTCTGGGTGGGTTACCCTCCAGAGGGTTGGTGTGGATTTGTTGGGCCGAAGGGCCTGTTTCCACATTGTAGGGATAGTATAAAAAATGATCCCGGTGAAAATG
Source organism: Hemiscyllium ocellatum (assembly GCF_020745735.1). Taxonomy (NCBI): domain Eukaryota; kingdom Metazoa; phylum Chordata; class Chondrichthyes; order Orectolobiformes; family Hemiscylliidae; genus Hemiscyllium; species Hemiscyllium ocellatum. Next base: position 1,898,008 of record NC_083403.1, on the reverse strand, counting down.
TTGGTGTTCCGGTTCATAGTCTGCAGACGACATAAACATTGGAGGAACGAGGGAAGTTTCCAGAAAAGCCCAGCCGATGTGACAGTACTGCTGGAGAGAGCTCTGACTTAATGTTGGGAGGTTAGTGACCCTTCCTCAGGGGTTCAGGACATGTGGGCAACCCCTGAGGAAGGGTCACTCCACCTGAAATCTTCACTCTGATCTCTCTCCACACATGGTGCCAGACCTGCTGAGCTTTTCAAGTAATTTGCGATTTTGTTCTGGATTTACAGCTTGTACCGTTGTTTGGGTTTATGTCAGAAACGGGGGGAGTCCGGGATTGTCAGGAAGGTTGTCAGAATTGAGCTGGAAAATGGGAAGCCTTCAGCAGTGGGATAACAAGTGTCCGGAGAGAGATGATTTCTGTCAGGGTGAAAAGCAAGGCTTCCCGGTATCGGGAATGCTGAATGACGAAAGAAACCGAGGGTTTGGTGAGGAAAGAGAAGGAAGCTTATGTCAGATAGAGACGGCAGAGATCGGGTGAATCCTGAGGCAGGAGGAGGATACTAAAGAGGGAAATCAGGAGATGAAAACGGGGACATGAGATAACTTTGGTAATTAGGGTGAACGAGAATCCAAAGAGATTTTATAAATACATTAGGGAGAAAAGGGTAACGAGGGAGAAAATAGGCCTCCCTCAGAGATCAGCAAGGCGGCCTCTGTGTGGAGCCACAGAAAATGGGGGAGATACTAAATGAGTATTTTGCATCAGTATTTACTGTGGAAAAGGATATGGAAGATATAGACTGTAGGGAGATAGATGGTGACAGCTTGTTTGCACATTCTCTCCGTGTCTGTTTGGGTTTCCACCCGGCTTCCTGATGAAGAGCTCCTGTTACCCCTCCCTGTCACCCTGTGATGTGTCCTGTCTCTCAGATACCCTGTTACCCCTCCCTGTCACCCTGTGATGTGTCCTGTCTCTCAGATACCCTGTTACCCCTCCCTGTCACCCTGTGATGTGTCCTGTCTCTCAGATACCCTGTTACCCCTCCCTGTCACCCTGTGATGTGTCCTGTCTCTCAGATACCCTGTTACCCCTCCCTGTCACCCTGTGATGTGTCCTGTCTCTCAGATACTCTGTTCCCCCTCCCTGTCACCCTGTGATGTGTCCTGTCTCTCAGATACCCTGTTACCCCTCCCTGTCACCCTGTGATGTGTCCTGTCTCTCAGATACTCTGTTACCCCTCCCTGTCACCCTGTGATGTGTCCTGTCTCTCAGATACCCTGTTCCCCCTCCCTGTCACCCTGTGATGTGTCCTGTCTCTCAGATACCCTGTTCCCCCTCCCTGTCACCCTGTGATGTGTCCTGTCTCTCAGATACCCTGTTCCCTCTCCCTGTCACCCTGTGATGTGTCCTGTCTCTCAGATACCCTGTTACCTCTCCCTGTCACCCTGTGATGTGTCCTGTCTCTCAGACACCCTGTTATCTCTCCCTGTCACCCTGTGATGTGTCCTGTCTCTCAGATACCCTGTTCCCTCTCCCTGTCACCCTGTGATGTGTCCTGTCTCTGTCTCTCAGATACCCTGTTCCCTCTCCCTGTCACCCTGTGATGTGTCCTGTCTCTCAGATACCCTGTTCCCTCTCCCTGTCACCCTGTATGTGTCCTGTCTCTCAGATACCCTGTTCCCTCTCCCTGTCACTCTGTGATATGCCCTGTCTCTGACTCCCTGTTCCCTCTGGCTGTCCCCTCCTCAGGTGAAGGTGGTGTGGATGGTGATGGTGATGTCACACGCCCGGAAAATATCACGGAATTCCGTCGCTTTGTCTTGGAGAATACCGACTGGAAAGGAGTTCACTTCCTCATGGCTGATGGGGTATGTCTGAAAGATCACATCTCACCCTCCCAGGACAGGGACAGGGACAGGGACAGCACTGGGTCAGATACTGAGTACAGCTCCCTCTACACTGTCCCCGATCACACCCTCCCAGGGACAGGGACAGCACGGGGTCAGGTACAGAGTAAAGCTCTCTACACTGTCCCCCATCTATCACCTCCAGGACAGGGACAGCACGGGGTCAGGTACAGAGTAAAGCTCTCTCTACACTGTCCCCCATCTATCACCTCCAGGACAGGGACAGCACAGATAGTTGCAGGACAGATACAGATTGAAACTAAAAGTGCGCATAGAGTTGACACCACCCAGGACTGGTATGGAAACAGAATGTGGCCATTCAGCCCATCAGATCTGCTCCTTCATTCTATCATGGCTGATATCTTTCTTCACCCCCATCCCCTGCCTCCTCCCTGTACCCCATGACCCCCTTACTCATCGGGAACCTCCCTCCCTCTCTCTCTCTCCCTCTCCCTCTCTCTCTCTCTGTCACAGACACACTCAGTGAGTTGTCCTCCCACAGCCCCCTGCAGCAATGTGTCCCACAGATTCCCCCCACCCCCACCCTCTGGCTGAAGAAATCCCTCCTCCTCTCCGTCCCTTCACCCTGAGGCTGTGCCCTCGGGTCCCAGTCTCTCCGACAGCAGAAACATCATCTCCATGACCACTCGATCCAGGTCTCTCAGGGTCCGGGAAGTTTCAATCAGATCCCCCTCCCCCCATCCCTCTGACCCCCATCGAGTACAGACCCCGTGTCCTCAGCTGCCCCTCGTGTGACCAACCCTCCACCCCCAGGATCATTGGTGTAAACCCCCTGTGGACCCTCCTCCCTCCAACACCAGCACACCCTTCCTTAGATACGGGACCCCAAACTGCTGACAATATTCCCAATGTGGTCTGACCGGAGCCTGGTCCAGCCTCAGCGGGACATCCCTGCTCTTGGATTGTATCCCTCTGGGAATTCACACTAACATTACATTTGCCTTCCTACCTGCCAACTGAAGCTGCCTGTTAACCTGAAGAGAATCCTGAACCAGGATTCCCAAGGACCTTTGTGCTTTCAATTCCTGAAGCCTTTCCCCATTTAGGGAATGGTCCACCGCTCTATTCTTCCGACCAAAGTGTAAAGCCTCTCACTTTCCCACGTTGTATCCCACCTGCCACTGCCTTGCCCACTCTCCTGGTCTGTCCAAGTCCTTCTGCAGCCTCCCTGCTCCCTCACCCTGACCTGTCCCTCCACCTAGCTGTGTCTCTCCTGGGAACATAGCCACACTGCCCTCAGTTCCCATGTCCAGACCGTTCATGTATAATGGGAGGAGCTGTGGTCCCAACACTGACCCCATGGAACTCCACCAGCCACCAGCTGCCATCCTTTATCCCCCACTCTCTGCCTTCTGCCAGTCAGCCAATCCCCTCTCTCCATGCCAGGGCCTTGCCCCTAACACCATGGGCCCTTACCTTGTCCAGTAGCCCCCTGAATGATGACCATCCCCTCGCCTCTGCCCTGTCACTACTTTGGACTATTTCTTTTCTTACGTAGCTATTTTTATTGAAAAAGATGTTTGAAATTTTTTACAGAATTGCAAAAATAGTACAACGCAGTGAATTCCAAGTTTGGGAGAAGATTTGTAGCTCGGGTGCTTGTTGTTGTGGTTCTGTTCGCCGAGCTGGGAATTTGTGTTGCAGACGTTTCGTCCTCTGTCTAGGTGACATCCTCAGTGCTTGGGAGCCTCCTGTGAAGCGCTTCTGTGATCTTTTGTCCGGCGTTTATAGTGGTTTGTCTCTGCCACTTCCGGTTGTCAGTCCCAGCTGTCCGCTGCAGTGGCCGGTATATTGGGTCCAGGTCAATGTGCTTATTGATAGAATCTGTGGATGAGTGCCATGCCTCTAGGAATTCCCCGGCTGTTCTCTGTTTGGATTGTCCTATAATAGTAGTGTTGTCCCAGTCGAATTCATGTTGCTTGTCATCTGTGTGTGTGGCTACTAAGGATAGCTGGTCGTGTCGTTTCGTGGCTAGTTGGTGTTCATGGATGCGGGTCGTTAGCTGTCTTCCTGTTTGTCCTATGTAGTGTTTTGTGCAGTCCTTGCATGGGATTTTGTACACTACATTGGTTTCGCTCATGCTGGGTATCGGGACCTTTGTCCTGGTGAGTTGTTGTCTGAGAGTGGCTGTTGGTTTGTGTGGTTGCAGTTCTGGTGTACTGCAGTGTGTTGTGGCTCTTTGGAACAGTGTCCTGATGCAACTTAGTTTGTGTGTGTTGGGGTGGTTGCTTTCATAGTTCTGCAGCACACTGCAGCGCACCAGAACTACGATAAGAGGAAGAGGAACACCTATACAATGTATTCACCAAAAACGGATACCCCCGCAATTTCATCAACAGATGCCTAAGGGAAAGACAACGGAACGAGGACATGCCACAACCCAAAGGACTAGCCACACTCCCATACATCAGGAGCATTTCCGAACTGACAGCCAGCCTACTGCGACCACTAGGACTCATAACAGCACACAAACCAACAGCCACTCTCAGACAACAACTCACCAGGACAAAGGACCCGATACCCAGCGTGAGCAAAACTAAATGCAGGGTACAAAATCCCATGCAAGGACTGCACAAAACACTACATGGGACAAACAGGAAGACAGCTAACGACCCGCATCCATGAACACCAACCAGCCACGAAACGACACGACCAGCTATCCTTAGTAGCCACACACGCAGATGACAAGCAACATGAATTCGACTGGACAACACTACTATTATAGGACAAGCCAAACAGAGAACAGCCAGGGAATTCCTAGAGGCATGGCACTCATCCACAGATTCTATCAATAAGCACATCGACCTGGACCCAATATACCGGCCACTGCAGCGGACAGCTGGAACTGACAACCGGAAGCGGCAGAGATAAACCACTATAAATGCCGGAGGAAACATCACAGAAGCGCTTCACAGGAGGCTCCCAAGCACTGAGGATGTCACCTAGACAGGGACGAAACGTCTGCAACACAAATTCCCAGCTCGGCGAACAGAATTACAACAGTTGTGAATTCCACTTAACAATATGACAACAACCCCAATGTCAGAGATTAGGTGTGATCTTCGTGGGGATTGGCACAACAATCAACAGACAGGAGGTTCCCTCCCAGTTGGGGAACACTTCAGTGGTCCAGGGTATTCAGCCTCGGGCCTTCGGGTGACCATCCCCCAAGGTGGACCTCGGGACAGGCAGCAGAGGGAAGGGGCCGAGCAGATGCTGATAGCTAAGTTCGGTACCCATAGGGAGGGCCTCAACTGGGACCTTGGGTTCATGTCACATTACAGGTGACCACCATTGCACTACACACACAGACAGATACTCCTACACGCACACGCGCACACACGCACACACACACACACAGATATTGTGTGGGGTGAATTTGTCCTTGCAGAGTTACATTGCACTTTGCTCAAAAGCTGCACACATTCCTGTAAAACTCCGAGTCAATTCCAATCAATCTAAACATCATGGCATTGACAGAGAACACAGGGGGCTAACACCTTCAACATATTGTCCAGCTATCACCATTGCTAACAGCTAACCCGAGAATGCAACTTGTTTAAATAAAAAGGTTTTGTGACTTACACGTGAAAGTGAAGCTATCACTGTATTCTAACAGAGGAAAGGCTTAACAATCAGTTTTTCAATGTATAATTTCAGTTACATCACACTAAATTCTTGCTATAAATTAGTTAGGATCGCAGCTCCACAATCACGTGATGAAGGAGCGTCGCTCCGAAAGCTAGTGTGCTTCTAATGAAACCTGTGGGCCTGTAACCTGGTGTGGTGGGATTTGTAACGTTGTATTTATAGGGGATTCCTCCTCCCTGGAGGTCCCCGAACCAGCCAGAGCCAACACAAGCCCTGAACAGTCTGGCCAAAATATCTGTCAACGCAGTTCAAAAAGGGCTCCCATGTTCTACAAAATAACGATATTATTGGTGCACCGTATTGGTCAGGAAGTTGTGGAGGGTATATTCCAGGGCTATCATACACCAATCCGGGACTGTCAGATGTTCACTGGGACCCAGTTTCAGGGAGAGCCCTTATTCTGGAACTCCCCAGCACAGCTGTCCCGCCCCCCCCCCCCCCCCCCCCCCCCCCCCACAGGAAAACTCCCTCAGCACTTCCCAACTGACACTAAAATATAACTCATGGCCTGTCAACCACTCCCAGGGACAGCATGGGGTCAGATACAGGGTAAAGCTCCCACTACACTGTCCCCCATCACACCCTCCCAGGACAGGGACAGCACGGGGTCAGATACAGGGTAAAGCTCCCACTACACTGTCCCCCATCACACCCTCCCAGGACAGGGACAGCACGGGGTCAGATACAGGGTAAAGCTCCCACTACACTGTCCCCCATCACACCCTCCCAGGACAGGGAGAGCACGGGGTCAGATACAGAGTACAGCTCCCACTACACTGTCCCAATCACACCCTCCCAGGACAGGGACAGGGACAGTACGGGGTTGGACACAGGGGACACCCTCACTGTCGGGTCTCTCTGATGAGCTTGTTCTGTGTCCAGGGTTTCTCGGTGGAGGGACAGGAAAATCTGCAGGAGATCCTCAGCAAACAGCTGCTGCTGTGTCAGATCCTGATGGGACTGAGTGTCATCCGGACAGGTAATGGGGGGGGGGGAGGGTGGGTGTCTGTGGGACACGGTGAAGGGGGGAGGGTGTCTGTGGGACACGGTGACGGGGGAGTGGGGGGAGTGTGTGCGGGAAACGGTGTTGGGGGTGGGGGAGTGTGTGCGGGACACGGTGACGGGGGTTGGGGGAGTGTGCGCGGGACACGGTGACGGGGGTGGGGGAGTGTGCGCGGGACACGGTGACGGGGGTGGGGGAGTGTGCGCGGGACACGGTGTTGGGGGTGGGGGAGTGTGCGCGGGACACGGTGTTGGGGGTGGGGGAGTGTGTCTGCGGGACACGGTGTCGGGGGTGGGGGAGTGTGCGCGGGACACGGTGACGGGGGTGGGGGAGTGTGCGCGGGACACGGTGTCGGGGGTGGGGGAGTGTGTCTGCGGGACACGGTGATGGGGGTGGGGGAGTGTGTCTGCGGGACACGGTGTTGGGGGTGGGGGAGTGTGTCTGCGGGACACGGTGACGGGGGTGGGGGAGTGTGTCTGCGGGACACGGTGACGGGGGTGGGGGAGTGTGTCTGCGGGACACGGTGACGGGGGTGGGGGAGTGTGTCTGCGGGACACGGTGACGGGGGTGGGGGAGTGTGTCTGCGGGACACGGTGACGGGGGTGGGGGAGTGTGTCTGCGGGACACGGTGACGGGGGTGGGGGAGTGTGTCTGCGGGACACGGTGACGGGGTTGGGGGAGTGTGTGCGGGAAACGGTGTTGGGGGTGGGGGAGTGTGTCTGTGGGACACGGTGACGGGGGTGGGGGAGTGTGTCTGCGGGACACGGTGATGGGGGGGGGTGGGGGAGTGTGTCTGCGGGACACGGTGTTGGGGGTGGGGGAGTGTGTCTGCGGGACACGGTGTCGGGGTGGGTGGGGGAGTGTGCGCGGGACACGGTGACGGGGGAGTGTGCGCGGGACACGGTGACGGGGGTGGGGGAGTGTGCGCGGGACACGGTGTCGGGGGTGGGGGAGTGTGTCTGTGGGACACGGTGACGGGGGTGGGGGAGTGTGTGCGGGACACGGTGATGGGGTGGGTGGGGGAGTGTGCGCGGGACACGGTGACGGGGGAGTGTGCGCGGGACACGGTGACGGGGGTGGGGGAGTGTGCGCGGGACACGGTGTCGGGGGTGGGGGAGTGTGCGCGGGACACGGTGACGGGGGTGGGTGGGGGAGTGTGCGCGGGACACGGTGACGGGGGTGGGGGAGTGTGCGCGGGACACGGTGATGGGGTGGGTGGGGGAGTGTGCGCGGGACACGGTGACGGGGGTGGGGGGAGTGTGCGCGGGACACGGTGTTGGGGTGGGTGGGGGAGTGTGTCTGCGGGACACGGTGACGGGGGTGGGGGAGTGTGCGCGGGACACGGTGACGGGGGTGGGGGAGTGTGCGCGGGACACGGTGTTGGGGGTGGGGGAGTGTGCGCGGGACACGGTGACGGAGGTGGGGGGAGTGTGCGCGGGACACGGTGTTGGGGGTGGGGGAGTGTGCGCGGGACACGGTGTCGGGGGTGGGGGAGTGTGCGCGGGACACGGTGTTGGGGGTGGGGGAGTGTGCGCGGGACACGGTGACGGGGGAGTGTGCGCGGGACACGGTGACGGGGGTGGGGGAGTGTGCGCGGGACACGGTGACGGGGGTGGGGGAGTGTGCGCGGGACACGGTGATGGGGTGGGTGGGGGAGTGTGCGCGGGACACGGTGACGGGGGTGGGGGAGTGTGTCTGTGGGACACGGTGTTGGGGGGTGGGGGAGTGTGTGCGGGACACGGTGTTGGGGGTGGGGGAGTGTCTGTGGGACACGGTGTTGGGGGTGGGGGAGTGTGCGCGGGACTCGGTGATGGGGGTGGGGGAGTGTCTGTGGGACACGGTGTTGGGGGTGGGGGAGTGTGCGCGGGACTCGGTGATGGGGGTGGGGGAGTGTCTGTGGGACACGGTGTTGGGGGTGGGGGAGTGTCTGTGGGACACGGTGTTGGGGGTGGGGGAGTGTGCGCGGGACACGGTGATGGGGTGGGGGAGTGTGCGCGGGACACGGTGATGGGGTGGGTGGGGGAGTGTGCGCGGGACACGGTGACGGGGGTGGGGGAGTGTGTCTGTGGGACACGGTGTTGGGGGGGGTGGGGGAGTGTGCGCGGGACTCGGTGATGGGGGTGGGGGAGTGTGCGCGGGACACGGTGTTGGGGGTGGTGTTGGGTATGGTATCTGAGAGCCTGACTCTGGACCGTTGCCTCACTGTGTGATCCCTGCGGTCCGGCCTGCTCCCAGGACCGTACCCTGCTGGCGTCTCCTTCACTGGGTCTCCCCTGACCTTCGCTCTTCTCCTGTTCATTTGCAGGTGGCCATTTTGTGTGTAAGACCTTTGACCTGTTCACCCCGTTCAGCGTGGGCCTGATCTACCTGCTGTACCTGTGTTTTCAGCGCGTTTCCCTCTTCAAACCTGTCACCAGCCGCCCTGCCAACTCTGAACGGTGAGTCCCCGCCAGCCTGGCCTGGCCTGGGCTGTGTGCCCAAACACTCAGCTTCCACATCCCCCCCACCCTGCTCTGGTAGAGAGTTCCAAAGGATTTCTACCTCAGGACCCTTCAGCCCCAGGGCATCAGTGTGGGCTTCCTCACTGCCCCTCCCCTACCCACTCCCCCCCCCCCCCCCCCCCCCCCCCCCCACCCACTCCTCCCCCCCCCCACCCACTCCTCCCCTCCCCTTACCCCAGTCCCAACCATCCAGCTCAGCACCTCCCTCAATGACCTGTCCCACCCGTCTATCTGCCTTCCCACTCCACCCCCACCCCCACCCCCATCCCCCTATCACCCCCCCACCCCCATCCCCCTATCACCCCCCCACCCCCCATCCACCTATCACCCCCCCCCACCCCCATCCCCCTATCACCCCCCCCACCCCTCCCACCCCCACCCCCTATCACCCCCCACCCCCACCCCCCCTATCAACCCCCCCACCCCATCCCCCTATCACCCCCCCACCCCCATCCCCCCATCACCCCCCCACCCCCATCCTCCTATCACCCCCCCACCCCCATCCCCTATCACCCCCCCACCCCATCCCCTATCACCCCCCCCACCCCATCCCCTATCACCCCCCCACCCCATCCCCTATCACCCCCCCACCCCCATCTCCCTATCACCCCCCCACCCCCATCTCCCTATCACCCCACCCCCCCCCCCCCCATCCCCCTATCACCCCCCACCCCCACCCCATCCCCCTATCACCCCCCACCCCCACCCCATCCCCCTATCACCCCCACCCCCACCCCATCCCCTATCACCCCCCCCCCACCCCCATCTCCCTATCACCCCCCCACCCCCATCCCCCTATCACCCCCACCCCCATCCACCTATCACCCCCATCCCCCTATCACCCCCACCCCCATCCACCTATCACCCCCCCACCCCATCCCCCTATCACCCCCCCACCCCCATCCCCTATCACCCCCCACCCCCATCCCCCTATCACCCCCCCACCCCCATCCCCCTATCACCCCCCCACCCCCATCCCCCTATCACCCCCCCACCCCCATCCCCCTATCACCCCCCCACCCCCATCCCCCTATCACCCCCCCACCCCATCCCCCTATCACCCCCCCACCCCCATCCCCCTATCACCCCCCCACCCCCATCCCCCTATCACCCCCCCACCCCCATCCCCCTATCACCCCCCCACCCCCATCCCCCTATCACCCCCCCACCCCCATCCCCCTATCACCCCCCCCCCCCCATCCCCCTATCACCCCCCCCGCCCCCATCCCCCTATCACCCCCCCCACCCCCATCCCCCTATCACCCCCCCACCCCCATCCCCCTATCACCCCCCCCCACCTCCACCCCCCCCCCTCCCATTTATCTCTCCACCCCAGAGGCTCCCAGTCTCATCCCTGATGAAGCCTCGATCCCCCTGCTCCTGGGATGCTGCCTGACCTGCTGTGCTTTTCCAGCCCCATTCCAAACGACCCCAGCCCTCTCAGGAAATGCAGTTCTCCCTATCTCGGAGCTGGGGGGGGGTATTCGTCTTGTTTCAGCTGTAGCCGCTGGCCAGGGCACACACCTTACCTGCAGTTACTCTGCCTCCCCCTTACAGTATCTTGTCCATTTCAGTATGGCCGCCTCTCGTTGATTGAAATGAGAGAATCCAGGCCCCGTTTGTCCAAAGGCCAGGGTGCCTTCCCAGGAGCTGGTCTGGGGGATGTTTGTTCCAATCCCTCTATGGCAGTAACCTGTTTCCTGAGACCAGGAGTCCCGAACTACGCTGAGTCCTCCAGGTGTAGTCTCACCACGGTCCTGTGCAGCTGTTCTGTGGCGGCCTAGACCCAGGCCTGAGCCCTTAGCCCTTTCAAAGCTTCCCTCGTCTTTTCAGCAAAGCCACCTGATTTCTGGTCATCAGCAGGTCAACCCCTTTTCAACTTGTTGACTTAATTTCCACGATGCCACATCAATCGCAGAGGAGATGTCCCAACCGTTTCTCCCCTTCCGTTGTTTATCTGGTGGGTAAGTATCCGTGTGTTCTCGGAGAGGTGGGAGTCTGGACGGGGACTCAGCAGGTTCATCTTTCTGAGGGTGTGCCTTGTGCTGGTGGGAAGGGTCTGCTCTAACCCCTTTACTCACTCCCTGGCAGGTACGTCGTGTGCCGCGGGCTGAAGTCAGGGACAGAGGCCGTGCGTGATTACCTCTTCACTGTCAATCTGAAGCTGAATTTACTGAAGTCCAGTGAGCAGGATGTGAGCAGTGTGGTCCCCCTCAGCATTCTCAAATCAGACAGCAGCTTCTACAATTCCATGCTGCAATCAAACGAGCGGTAGGTAGGCCGTTCCCTGACACGGTGAGCCTTGTGTTTGTGTCTTTGAACCACCCCCGCCCCAGTTTCCATGTTCTCCAATCTGTCCGCTGTGCCGTCCCACGTCTCTCTCCTTCCCCAGTGCGTTGGTCCAGCTTGCCTTCTCTTCCGAACTGTCTCCCCCACCGTTGTTACCCTCTGTATGAACCCACTCTTCAAACTCTCCCCTCTCTCTCCTGTCCTGTCTCTCTCTCTCTCTCTCTCCCCCTCTTCCCCTCACTTTCTCCCCCTTTTTCTCCCTCTCTCAGGCAGATATCCCAAACCCGTTCCCACAGTAGCAGGTTGATCGGGTGACGTGGTGGCTCAGTGCTGCTGCCTCACAGCACCAAGGCCCTAAGTTTGATCCCAGCTTTGGGTGACTGTCGGGAGTTTTCACATTCTCCCTGTGTCTGTGTGGTTTCCTCCCAGTGCTCCAGTCTCCTCCCACAGGCCAGCAATGTGGATTGACCATGCAGAGTGCAGGCTGACAGGCTGACGAGGGAGGGTCAGTGCCAACTTATGGGCCTTTGCACTGTCGAGATTGAGAATCTGAGTGTGTGCTCGGAATGAAGCCTTATCTCCTCCAATCACTCCCTCAGGAAATACCTCACCTGGTCACCCCAAGCGGTACCTTCCCTTCTACAATCTGTTATCTCTGCCACCTTCCAGACATTAAACATCATCCTGGGTATTTTACGAACTTTCAAGTTTATCAGTATCCTTTAACATCAGAGAACCATGGGTGACAAGTTGTAAACTGTTGCTCCTTCCAGCTGACACTGAACACAGCATGTTCTGCCTTTCCATTCCACTCGAAAACCCAGCTGTCTGTCTGAGGAGCAGCTTATCACCCCAGCGCATTCCTCCACCCGTCAGTGTCAGCCATGAAACCCCTGCACCCTACCTTCCTCCACAAGCCAACCATTGAAACAGGATACAATATCATTCCACACTTGATCGATAAAATCAAGGCTAATAATTGAAGAATAACTCAATCCTCCATGGATCCCTAACAAAACGAGATGTATGGCCTCCATCTTGAACAACCATCCAGTAACATCATGGCTGATCTGAATTGGATACTCACATCTACATTCCTATCTCTCCTGCATAATCTATTCACCTCCATCTCAAAAATATTCGAGGACATTGCTTCCAGCAGCTGGTCAGGGTTCCTAACCAACTCTCCAACAGAGACCGGGCGCTCCTTGTTTCTGTTTGTCGGAGGGTGACCCCTGAATTTTAGACCCTGACCCCACTCGCTGTGGATTTGCCCAGAAGAGGAAGCATCCTCTCCATCTCTCCCCTCAAGGCCTCACACGTTGCAATCTAGTCCCTTCTTACTTTCAAAACTGGAGTGGGTCCACCCTCCTCCTCCTCCTCCTCCTCCTCCCCCCCCCCCCCCCCCCCCCCCCCCCAAGTCTGGGTTTGCTGACAGGATAATCCAGGCATTCCAGGTACTGGCTACGTACATCTGATCTGAAATCTCTCCACTCCGACCTAGAACAAGAACACCATACTGTACCCAGTACTCCCCATGGGATAGTCTACATCACTGAAATCTAATCTCAGTATTCCATTCCCCCTCTCCATATATATACACAGACTGGAGAGTTGGGTGGAGACGTGACAGATGGAGTTCAATCCAGTCAAATGTGAGGTGATGTATTTAGGAAAGTCTAATTCTCGAGTGAATTATACAATGAAATGAAGAGCCTTGGGAAAAGTTGATGAGCAGAGAGATCTGGGAGTGCAGGTCCATTGTACCCTGAAGGTTGCTGCACAGGTGGATAGAGTGATCAAGAAGGCAGATGGTGTGCTTGCCTTCATTGGACGGGCTGGTAGGTCATGTTAAAATTGTACAAGACATTGGTTCGGCCGCATTTTGAATACAGTGTACAGTTCTGGTCGCCACATTACCAATAGAATGTGGACGCTTTGGAGAGGGTGCAGAGAAGGTTTACGAAGATATTGCCTGGTGTGGAAGGTGCTAGCTATGAAGAGAGGTTGAGTAGGTTAGGATTATTTTCATTAGAAAAAAGGAGATTGAGGGGGGACCTGCTTTAGGTTTACAGAATCATGAAGGGTATAGACAGGGTGGATAGAGATAAGCTTTTTCCCAGGGAGAAGGAATCCATAACGAGAGGTCACGCTTTCAAGGTGAGAGGTGGAAAGTTTAAGGGGGATACACGCGGTAAGTACCTCACACAGAGGGTGGGGAGTGTCTGGAACGCGTTGCCAGCAGAGGTGGTAGAGGCAGGCACGGGAGATTCATTTAAGATGCGTCTGGACAGATGCATGAGGAGGTGGGGAGCAGAGGGATACAGATGCTTAGGGATCGGGCGACAGGTTTAGACAGTGGGTTTGGATCGGCTCGGGCTTGGAGGGCCGAAGGGCCTGGACCTGGGCTGTAAAGTTTCTTTGTCTTTGTTTTTTGATATCCTGTCACATTCCTTCAGCTTTCCTGATGACCTGCTGTAGCTGTGGACTAACCTGTAATTCATACAGAAGAACACCGAGATGCCTCTGCATCTGAGCTGTTCAACCTCTCACCGTTTCAATTCCATGTTGTTTTCCTCATCGTGTGTAAATGAACAATCTCCCACCTTCCCGATTGGATTGATCTTTTCCTCCTTATTTAACCTGTCGATACCCCTTTGTACTTTCGTTCTTTTAGTTATTATCCTAGCTGAGCCCAGTCTGAAATCTGGTTTGTCAGACCTTGTTTTGATTTTAATGAGGCGGTCTCTCATTAAAACATAACCAGTTTTAACAATAAAATAGAAGTTTATGAACCAAAAGGATAAAGTATAATAAACACACAACCTACTTTGAACAGTTAGTCCCCAAACCCCAAAGTAAACCTCTACAATACCCAGTAACACCCCGTGAAAGCACTCAAACCACCCCTTTCTCGATCACACAGTTGGGTGTAATTTAACTCCAAATTCCAGCCTGGAGCATGTCTGAAATTAACTTCCTGGAGCTATCACAGACCGCAACTTAAACTTTCTCCCCTTCAGAGAGCATTGTCAGGGTTTTATCCAAATATTTCAGGTTTAGGACTATCACTAACTCCTAACTCCAAAGTAATCTCATTATCAATTCGAACCTCATTAACATAAAAATGTTTGCAGTATGACCAAAACTTAAAAGGTCTCATGATGAGATAAGGGTCTTCCCTCCAAGCTTAAAAAACTTCCACCAGGAGCCTTGAGACACAATTGTTTCCCTTTATTAATTCCTAAACCCTCCTGAGGTTAATAAAATATAAGCCCTCTTCAACATTTTCTCAGAAGAGTCACTATAGCTAAGGAAACAAATGAGTGAATTATTAATTCTGAAACGACTGGAAAAACCCAGAAGGTCATATGTGGAGGGAAATCAGTTTACATTTCAGGTCCAGTGGCCATACCGAAGACCTGCGTTTTTCCAGCAATTCCCATTTTGGTTTCTGATTTCCAGTATCTAAATTTCTTTCCAATTTCTGTTTTAATAATTAATTCTTTCAGACAGAAAAACCCAAATGTCACTATTTCAAAATCAAAAACTCCAAGCGTTGACATAAATAGTATTAAAATATATATGTATTTATATATACCTAAATCTCTGTCTCCACCCTAACTTCCTACCTGTCTGAGATTTGCTGCGAAACATACTTTTTGATAAAAGCTGTCGTCTTGCACTCACCAGGATGTTCCCCAAGAGGACCAGGTCGAGGAGAAAACTAACATTGTCCTGCATGAGAGAGAAATGCTGCTAGAACATAGAATACAGAACAATACAGCACAGAACAGGCCCTTCGGCTCGCGATGTTGTGCCGAACATTTGTCCTAGCTTAAGCACCTATCCATGTACCTATCCAATTGCCGCTTAAAGGTCACCAATGATTCTGACTCTGCCACTCCCACGGGCAGCGCATTCCATGCTCCCACCACTCTCTGGGTAAATAACCCACCCCTGACATTGCCCCTATACCTTCCACCCTTCACCTTAAATTTATGTCCCCTTGTAACACTTTGTTGTACCCGGGGAAAAAGTCTCTGACTGTCTACTCTATCTATTCCCCTGATCATCTTATAAACCTCTATCAAGTCACCCCTCATCCTTCTCCGTTCCAACGAGAAAAGGCCTAGCACTCTCAACCTATCCTTGTACAACCTATTCTCCATTCCAGGCAACATCCTGGTAAATCTCCTCTGCACCCTCTCCAAAGCTTCCACATCTTTCCTAAAATGAGGCGACCAGAACTGCACACAGTACTCCAAATGTGGCCTAACCAAAGTCCTGTACAGCTGCAACATCACCTCACAACTCTTGAATTCAATCCCTCTGCTAATGAACGCTAATACACCATAGGCCTTCTTACAAGCTCTGTCCACCTGAGTGGCAACTTTCAAAGATCTATGAACATAGACTCCAAGATCCCTCTGCTCCTCCACCTGACTAAGAACTCTACCGTTAACCCTGTATTCCGCATTCTTATTTGTCCTTCCAAAATGGACAATCTCACACTTGGCAGGGTTGAACTCCATCTGCCACTCCTCAGCCCAGCTCTGCATCATATCTAAGTCCCTTTGCAGCTGACAACAGCCCTCCTCACTGTCCACAACTCCACCAATCTTTGTATCATCTGCAAATTGACTGACCCACCCTTCGACTCCCTCTTCCAAGTCATTAATAAAAATTACAAACTTCAGAGGACCCAGAACTGATCCCTGCGGAACTCCACTTGTAACTGGGCTCCAGGCTGAATATTTACCATCTACCACCACTCTCTGACTTCGACCGGTTAGCCAGTTCTCTATCCAACTGGCCAAATTTCCCACTATCCCATGCCTCCTGACTTTCCGCATAAGCCTACCATGGGGAACCTTATCAAATGCCTTACTAAAATCCATGTACACTACATCCACTGCTCTACCCTCATCCACATGCTTGGTCACCTCCTCAAAGAATTCAATAAGACTTGTAAGGCAAGACCTACCCTTCACAAATCTGTGCTGGCTGTCCCTAATCAAGCAGTGTCTTTCCAGATACTCATAAATCCTATCCCTCAGTACCCTTTCCATTACTTTGCCTACCACCGAAGTAAGACTAACTGGCCTGTAATTCCCAGGGTTATCCCTATTCCCTTTTTTGAACAGGGGCACAACATTCCCCACTCTCCAGTCCCCTGGTACCACCCCCGTTGACAGTGAAGACGAAAAGATCATTGCCAATGGCTCTGCAATTTCCTCTCTTGCTTCCCACATAATCCTAGGATATATCCCATCAGGCCCGGGGGACTTGTCTATCCTCAAGTTTTTCAAAATGCCCAACACATCTTCCTTCCTCATAGGTATCTCCTCTAGCTTACCAGTCAGTTTCATACTCTCCTCTTCAACAATACCGTCCCTCTCGTTCGTAAATACTGAAGAAAAGTACTCATTCAAGACCTCTCCTATCTCTTCCGACTCAATACACAGTCTCCCACTACTGTCCTTGATCGGACCTACCCTCGTTCTCGTCATTCTCATGTTTCTCACATACACATGAAAGGCCTTGGGGTTATCCTTAACCCTACCCGCCAAATATTTTTCGTGCCCTCTCTTAGCTCTCCTAATCCCTTTCTTCAGCTCCCTCCTGGCTATCCTGTATCCCTCCAGCGCTCTGTCTGAACCCTGTTTCCTCAACCTTATGTAAGCCTCCTTCTTCCTCTTTACTAGACATTCAACCTCCCTCGTCAACCAAGGTTCCCTCACACGACCATCTCTTTCCTGCCTGACAGGTACATACATATCAAGGACTCGTCGTATCTGTTCCTTGAAAAAGTTCCACATTTCAACGACATCCTTCCCTGACAGCCTATGCTCCCAATTTATGCTCCTCAGATCCTGTCTTGCAGCATCGTATTTACCCTTCCCCCTACCCTGTTGCACGCACCTATCTCTCTCCATAACCAAGGTGAAAGTCACAGAATTGTGGTCACCATCACCAAAATGCTCACTCACTAACAAGCCCATCACTTGTCCCGGTTCGTTACCGAGCACCAAATCCAATATGGAGGAGAAAGTGAGGTCTGCAGATGCTAGAGATCAGAGCTGAAAATGTGTTGCTGGAAAAGCGCAGCAGGTCAGGCAGCATCCAAGGAACAGGAGAATCGATGTTTTGGGCATGAGCCCTTCTTTCCTGCTGTGCTTTTCCAGCAACACATTTTCAGCCCAAATCCAATATGGCCTCCCCTCTGGTTGGACAATCTACATACTGAGTTAGAAAAGCTTCCTGGACACACTGCACAAACACCGCCCCATCCAATCTACTTGATCTAAAGAGCTTCCAATCAATATTTGGGAAGTTGAAATCGCCCATGACTACGACCCTGTGGCTTCTGCACCTTTCCAAAATCTGTTTCCCAATCTGTTCCTCCACATCTCTGCTGCTATTGGGGGGCCTACAGTAAACACCCAACAAGGTGACTGCACCTTTCCTATTTCTGACTTCAGCCCATACTACCTCCAAAGGCAGATCCCCCTTGAACTGCCTTTCTGCAGCCGTTATACCATTTCTAATTAACAACGCCACACACCCCTTTTTTTACCACCCTCCCTAATCTTACTGAAACATCTGTAACCAGGAACCTCCAACAACCATTCCTGTCCCTCATCTATCCACGTTTCCGTGATGGTTACAACATCGTAGTCCCAGGTACCGATCCACGCCTTAAGTTCACCCACCTTATTTCTGATACTCCTTGCGTTGAAGTATACACACCTGAGCCCATCTCTGTGTCCGCAAGTATTCCCTGTCAGTGCTACCTTCTCCACAGCCTCCCTACATTCTTGGACATCCTGACAAACAGCTAGCTTACTTGCTGGACTATAAGTCCGGATCCCATCCCCCTGCCAAATTAGTTTAAACCCCCCCGAAGAGTGCTAGCAAACCTACCCCCCAGGATATTGGTGCCCTTCTGGTTCAGGTGCAATCCATCCTGTTTGTACAGGTCCCACCTTCCCCAGAATGCAGTCCAATTGTCCAAATACCTGAAGCCCTCCCTCCTACACCATCCTTGCAGCCACGTGTTCAACTGCACTCTCTCCCTATTCCTTGCCTCACTGTCACGTGGCACCAGCAACAACCCAGAGATGACAACTCTGTCCATCCTAGCTTTCAGCTTCCAGCCTAACTCCCTGAGCTCCTGAATGACGTCCCCACCCCTCATCCTACCTATGTCGTTGGTGCCAATGTGCACCACGACTTCTGGCTACACACCCTCCCCCTTGAGGATTCTGAAGACGTCTCGGACCCTGGCACCCGGGAGGCAACAAACCATCCGAGAGTCTCGCCCATGTCCACAGAACCGCCTGTCTGTCCCTCTAACTATAGGGTCTCCTATAACTAGCGCTCTCCTCCTCTCCCCCTTTCTCTTCTGGGCCTCAGAGCCGGACCTCGTGCCAGAGACCCGGTTACTGCTGCTTACCCCTGCTAGGCCGACCCCCCCCCCCCCCCCCCCCAACAGTATCCAAAGCGGTATATTATTGTTGAGGGGAACGACCACAGGGGATCCCTGCACTGCCTGCTTCCTCCCCTTCCCACCTCTAACTGTTACCCAGCTCCCTCTGTTCTCTGGCGTAACTATGTCCCTGTAGCTTCTATCTATCAGCCTCTCGAATAATCCTCAGTTCATCCAACTCCAGCTCCATTCCCTAACGCGGTCTGTGAGGAGCTGGAGCTGGCTGCACTTCCTGCAGGTGAAGTCGGCAGGAGTATCGGTGGTCACCCCTACCTCAAACATCCTGCAGGAGGAACATTCCACTGCCTGCACTGCCGTAACTCTACACTTAGTCTCCAAAACAAGAACACACTTACCTGTTCAGCCGACTGAGTCCTGTTTTAGGTTAGAGGAGGAGGGAGGGTGGGAGACGCTACATGTGTAGTGTCTCAGGCTCCTTCTCCACTCAAATAACAATCACTCACCTTCCTGACCAGCTCCGCGCTCCGACCTCACTCCCGCCCAGCTCCCGCTGCTCTTGGTTTGCAGATGGACTCTGATTTGGAGAGGCATTGCCATGGAGATGATGATTGACAGTTAACTGTCAGGTGTTTGAATGTAAAACTGATTTCTGAGGGCATTGAAGCAGTGAGTGGATGTCACCTATTTTGTTGAGTTGTGACAGGTAGAGTGTGTATTCACGTCTGTCTGGAGAACAGGACCCCCTGATTATTAATAAATCTGGTTTCCAGTACCCGCACTGTTCCACACTGTAGCCTGACTGACCATCCTAGATTTATTGTCTGTGTAGTTCTCCTCACACCCCGAATTATCCTGTGGATCACACTGTCCAATTCTACCGCATGGTCGGTAGTATGTTCCGAGTATCCCGAATGCAGACTTGTTGGGTACAGTCAGTGCCTGATTGTTGCAAAAAGCTGAAGGGACATCAGTCTTTGGGACATACCTGGCATCACACTGGCATTGAAATTCACGGACCACAGGATTTGTTTGTGTGGAAGACACAACAGTCCCTTTGGCCTGATGGTGGGAAACGTGTGACTGAATAGCAGCATCATCAAGCAGCCTCCCTCATCCCTCACTGCACCCAGACTCCAGTTCCCTCTTTCACCTCAGCGTTCAGGGTAACGCCCCCGCCCCTGCCCCCGTCCCTGCCCCCGCCCCCGTCCCTGCCCCCGCCCCCGTCCCCGTCCCTGCCCCCGCCCCTGCCCCCGTCCCTGCCCCCGCCCCCGTCCCCGTCCCTGCCCCTGCCCCTGGCCCCACCCCTGCCCCCGCCCCCACCCCCACACCCGCCCCCACCCCCACCCCCACCCCCACTATAACTCACTCTCTGTCTCTGTCTTTCAGTCATGCTGCTGCTCAGGTCAAGGCTCTCGCCAAGATCCACGCCTTCATTCGAGATCCGTAAGGACAGCTTCACGCAGCGCGGTGGGCCCGCAGCAATACTGCCCCCGACCCCTCCCCCCCAGGCCCCTCCCTTCTCCCCCCTCCCTTATCCCCCCTCTCCCCTTCCCCGCCCCCCTTTCCCCCTCTACTCTTCTCCCTCCCCCCCCCCCCCCCCCCCCAATACTGTTGTGGGGCTGGGGGTAATGTGCTGGTTAATGGTTATGGTGTCCCGGATAACAGGCTGGTTAATTGACTTGAATTTATTGCTGCGTGTACTGAGACACAGTGACCAACACAGACAGACCACAGGGTTAAGGCACATAGATCGATAACTAATAGGGAAACAGCAGCAAAACCACAAACACAGGGACAGGGGGATGTTAAGAGTCTGTGAGTCCATTCAGTACTCTAACAACAGTGGGGTAGAAACTGTTGTGAAACCGGCGG